>NC_056728.1:1367916541-1368074041 GCF_019279795.1 Protopterus annectens | reverse complement strand
GGCGTAGTTACCATTTTCACCTTGGGGTGGGGCATGAAATGCATTCATACCTTCACCTAGGGGGGTATAGTTTGCCTTGGTGAATTTTTTTAGCCTGATTTCACCCTTTGTGAGTTCTGGTGTTAGTGCCAGCTTGAAGGTGACTGATTTGTGGTCAGTTTTAACTAATATGGGTCCAACAGTTGCAGCAGTGCATCTGTTTAACATGTTAGTGAGGACCAGATCTAGAATGTTTGATCCTCTTGTCAGAGTATGGACAATTTGCTCCAGAGCATTTTAATTCACAAAGTCAAAGAACTTTTGTGCTCGCAAGTAAGGACTAGAGTAGGTTTCCCAGTTGATAGTGGGATAATTGAAATCCCCCATAACCAATGTGTTCAGTAAAATTTGGGTTGCCTTTTGGTTAAGTAGGCTTCATGGGTGTCGTGACCCATAGAGGGGGATCTATAACTGGCTAGGACTTGAATGGGGGTCTTACCCAGTAACTTCATGGAGTTGTCCAGTCTAACTAGATGTGAGGTGAATTTATCTCTAATATAGATTGAAACACCGCCTCCTTTGGTTTTCACATGTTCATTTTGCTGTCTAAAGGTGTGGAAGGCATTGTAGCCTTGCAGGGCTGGGGTAATCTCTGAGGCCTTAAACCAAGTTTCTTTGACTGTGCAGACATCTACATCTTCTAGTGAGAGAAGTGCTTCCAGGCAGTGCAGTTTTTGATTTAAGCTCATAACATTTAGCAGCATGACCCTTATTTTATTCTGATTGATTAATTTCACCTAGGTAATGCTATGCAGAAAGATAACTGTTTAACTGTGCGGTACGTTGGTATGAAAATTTCATGGTAGTCATTTTAGTGCCTCTTCTGTCAAACTGCAGTATGGCCCTTTCTAGGATTCTATCTGAAAAAGTTGTTCATAGGTTCATAGGTTCATAGGTGGGTACTAGGCTATTGGCCCTAGGGCCTATATAAGCCTAGCCAAACGGTACCCTGGCTTTTGCCACCCAAGAAAATTATTTTCCTGTGCCCCTGTCAAGCAGAGCCACAGAAGTAATCCCTGGGGTGAATTTCCTATCTCCCATCCAATCATCAAGATTTTTCTTGAAGAGTGCTAATGAGTAGCTTTGTTTGATATAGATAGGTAGTTTGTTCCAGAGTATGGGAAGTCTCTCAGATAGGAATCTATCCCTCCAGCATGTTCTGTTTATTGTGGTGACAAGGTTTAGGTCCCTAGAGCGTGTAGCTCAGAGGGATTGGGATTTCTTTACGTGGAGCATGTCCAACAGCTCTGGGTTTGACATAGCTTTGTATGTTAGGCAGAGATCACCTCTGAGTAGGTGATAAGTGACAGAGTAAAGCTGGAGTTTTTAGAGATGGTCTGCATAGGGCATCTATTTGAGGCCGGTAATCCTCTTCGTGAGGTATTTCTGTGGCCTTTCCAGTTGTTGTAGATGGCTTGTGAGGTACATACCAAAAGGGGCATTGTACTCTATAATGGGTCTAATGAGTGATGAGTAGAGGGGAACAATGACCTCTTTTTTCCTGGATGAGAAACCTTTTGTGATGAGGTGTGCCATGTAGAAGGATTTCCTGACTACTGTGGCGATGTGATTATCAAAGGAGAGACTACTGTCCACCTGTGTCCCAAGGTCTCTTATCACACTTTCAGTGTTAAGTAGACTACCGCCTATGTGGTAGTTCATGGGTACAGAGTTTTTACCAAAAGGGATGACAATGCACTTTTTGGCATTGAGCTTGAGGCCATGGCTTTGACACCAGGCATCTGTCTCAGTGAGGTCCTTTTGTAGATGTCCACATCGTTAGAAGATTTGATTATGGCTCCTAGTTTGCAGTCATCTGCGAACTTTGTTAGCCAAAGACCTTCTGTGTTAGCCTGTACTTCAGAGAAGTAGATACCAAACAGGAGAGGACCTAAGACTGAACCCTGGTACTCTACTTGTCACTGGTCTGAAGTTGGATTTAGAGTCTGCTACTTTCACAGTGTGGGTTCGGTCAGTGAGTTTTCATTTTACAAATTGCATTCTGGATATGAGTTCTTATGTTAAGTATCATATGTGAGATGGTATAGCTCCACAAATATTACATTAAATAATGGAGCTCATGTTGTACATTTTGGCAGAAATATAGGCAATTGTTGAAAATTATGCTTTACAATACAATGTAATACATATCCCTCCTCCTCATACCCATGATTCACTGCAATCGCCTGATATTATTTACTTAATTAAGATGTTTTTGGATGGACATTCTTTATCCTATCAGCTAGTTACCATGAAAATGTTTTGCCCTGACAAGAAAAGGAACTTGAAGCTGCCACTGGCCACTTTATGATGGCTGTTCACTCTTATACTTATTTGTAGGTATTCATATGCTGCATAGCCAAAGATTGACATTTATGGAAGGTGATGCCTACCTAGTGAAGGGTCATGTCTGAAGTATGTCCCAGTTTGTGTTGTCCCTGTGAAGCAAGGAAAGATAACATAAGTGAGTATCTGATTTCAAAGGTGGTTTGCTCACAAATATGAATAGCTAAGATATGAATAGTAATGGATAGCTAATAACCCCCAACCCTGTGTAAAAGGAAATAAATAAACTGCCCTACTTATCCAGCCTAGTTTTCTTCAGTTCCCTGAGTTTACTTTACTCTTCATCTTCTTATCACTGAATATTTGTCTGGTTCTTAGCTCCTCCATTTAAATTGCCTATTTACCTTCATCTGCTGGCAGAGTCCTTTCCCTTCTCCAGAAATCCTGAGGCGAAGAACTCCCTGTTTTTAACTCATCTTCCTTCTTGTCCCTTCCCACATTTTAAACAATGCAATGTCAAGCTGAGCCGTTCTATGACTGCAGAATATAAGTCAATTATTCTGTATATTAATACCTCACTCTTCTAATCACTCTCTCTTCAGGTCTGCCTTAACCTAGAAGATTGCATCATTTTGTTCTGTTTTTTTTCCTGATCTTGTCATATACAGCTTTATTTCACTATCTCGTGTCCATCCTTTTTGCTATACTCTTAAAGTACCTTGTCTTATGCCTTTATCCAGGTCACTTGCCCTTTCTTCCTAAGCTGCTCTCTTTTTTCTGATAGTGTATTCTTCAGTTCTACACTGATGGATTTAGCAATTCACTGCTTCATAATGCATCAAATGCTCATGTAGTTAAGACATCTGTGCTTGTCACCCTTCCCACTCTTAGTGCAGGGTCTGTAGCCCACTTTGTGCCAGGATTACTGTTACAGGTAAGTCTTCTATGCTACCTTCACACCTTTCCAACTCAGAGAAGGTAAGTCATGGATACTCTTTCCTCTTCATCACTGAGATCTTTACGTTTTACTTAAGTCTGGCATCCAAAAGCACTTTGACCTTTTATTGCTTCCATTTTGCTGCAAAGATATGCATTCCAAGTTCACATATGGAGGTTTAAGTCTAACATCGTTATGGCTCTTTTCCTGTTTACCATCTTTTCTTTCCCTCTTTGAGCCTGCTATTATCCTGTTTACCTAAATCTAGTGAACTGTGTGCATTATGTGATCACCACACAATATTTGCCTAATGCTCTAGTCTCACAGCAATTTTTTGGCCAGCCTTACTTTTTTGTTTTCCTTTATCATGCTGTACTATCCTCCCAAGTGTTCTTTGTCAATAACAAACAAATATCACTAGTTCAATGCTGATTACAGCTTCCTGACCTTTCAGTACACATTAAATCTATATAACACTATTCTCTAGCTCCTACCTAGTGTAGCAGAACAGGATGCATTTTATTTATGCATGTGAAGTTAGTACCCCATGTTGTAAACACAACAAGCAGCTAGCATATTTTGCTGCACTGAACCCTGGCATTGCATAACATCATCATCCACTCACACTCCTCCAGTTCCATCTGGTGGCTCCTGTTTTCTTTATTTCACTTCATACTGTTTGTTCTTCTTCAGTCTCCCAAGTGCTGCTTTTCCTGTCACCCCACCCCCTCGATTTCTGCTAACTAATTTCAAATGGACTGTTATTCCAGTATGCTTTTCCTGTCCAGCATTTAGTACTTGCTCTCCTTTCACATTCAGGTTAAATAGCGTCTGCTTTAGAGAAACCTTTCTCCTTATGTTACAGTCCCTCACTGCTGCAGGTCCATCAGTTTCAGCTGAACACCACTATTCCATTATTTTATCTTGCTTGCCAATAGTACTGACAACACAGTCAGAAGACCACTGAGCTGGTCAATCTCCTGCACCATCCTTTGGGCTCCTCTGGAATCTGCTTTCTTACCTCCTTTGTTGCATCTTTCAGAGCACCTCTTCCCATCTGTACTAATGTGGTGACTACCTCTTCTGCATCAGGATACTTTTAATCAGGCCTAATTTCCCTGCATGGCATTGCAACAGAAAAAGTCAGTGCCAAAAGTAAAGTCTTTTATGTGAACCTAACTGCCCTACCTGATCTGTCCTAAATGAACAATGGCACTGTACTACCTCTGACCCTTTTTCTTTATTTTATTCTGCTTTAAAGCTCATACTCTTATTCTCCTCAAGAGTCCCGTTTTTGCCAAGTTTCTTTACTGAATCTTCTCTACCAAGAGGCTTCACATATGTATCTGACCATTCTCCTGTGTCTCCTTTCTCTGTGAGCTTCCTTCTCCTCCTTGCTGTCTGTTCACTCCTCATCCTGCCTGCCCTATCATGTTTTTCCACCTCCTCTACTTTATTTGCTTCTCGATTAACTTCCCCTAACTGCCCCATTTACTTTTGCCCATCTCATTCCTACAATAGCATCACCTACACTTTAAGTCTTCTCCCAAGTCTCCTGCTGTTTTAGTTAGTACACTTAACCTCTCGAAAACCCTATACACTTCATTTCTGTACAACTCCTTGTGCCATACTTAGGCCCTATTCTGCATTGCTTTACCTGTCCCTCTTTACTCAATCCAGTCATCTTGGTTTTCCGATCAGGCTGGCCTGAACACTAGCCATTTGACTGAAACATTTCCTGGACGGAGCCCACTGAACTTTGCATTTCAACATGGGAGGTCATCATGGTAAAAACACTTTCAAAATCATCTAAAATATCAACTAAATTTGATTCCCAAGGTATAGTGCGAAGTACCTTCTGCTCAGCTTCAAGCAGTAAGGGTGTCAGTTCACTTTGATTCCAATTGAACGGCTATGTATCAGCTATTTTAGAAGCAACTGAAGCTAAACCATTTGCCTCAATTCTGTTGCATATCAAAGTGATTATATAGGCTTCCCTAGCCATCATCAAGTTCTAGTGAGACATGCTTCCATCTCCTTCAATTCAAATCCCAATATTAAACTCTCTGATCACTGCTTCCATAGGAAATCACTGCCAAAGTAGCTCCAAGTGTGCATTTGCAGTGATTCCTTTTCATTTACAGGCTTCATTTTTTTCATGTATGTGCTAATGATGACTTGGCATATATACGTTTTCAGGTGTGGGGTCTAAACCCTATGGGAGGAGGGTCAGAGTGCTTACCTCTCTGTAAAAATACATACTTTTAATTTTTTATCAGGTAAAATTTGTGATGAATTGAACTCAGTGAGCTGAGTTATCTTCAAGTTATAATCTGGGGATTTAAAGATGAATCAGTCAGTGGTGGATTAATGGATCTTGGGACCCAGGCAGTTGTCAAACCATGTTCCCCCCCATAGCACACACATACACACACACACACACACACACACACACACACACACACACACACACACACACACACACACACACACACACATACACTTTTTTTGTGGACCACCCATTTGGATGCACCTTCTAAATTAATTTAAACTATAAAAGACCATTTGAACTGCTCTGATTATAATGTACCAATGGCAATACCCCTCAGTTACATACTACCTGACCATGTATACCTCAAATGTTTGACAATGATAAAATAGTAAAATTATTCCAAGTTGCTTTACAAAAATGCACAATAGTCCTGTAAAGTGTGTGTGGAAATGTTAGCATTGGTGGAAAATTGTGAATGATAAACTCAGGCTGTTGCCAAGTAAATTGTCAGTGATTTTGTATAATATCTTCAATTTTACTTTAAATTTCAGGTTGATTCCTGGAAGACTTATGGTCTTAGTGAAAACTGCTGAGGAAGACTTGTGTGTGTGTGTGTGTGTGTGTGTGTGTGTGTGTGTGTGTGTGTGTGTGTGTGTGTGTGTGTGTGTGTGTGTGTGTGTGTGTGTGTGTGTGCCTCGCTTATGTATGGGCTCCCACACAAACTGTTCTCATCCTCTCTGAGTAAGCATAACATTGTCATAGGCATGTACTACATGTGCTTAAGCATTAGGTTCTGCGAGCAAATATTCACTGTAGCATTTAATAGTTTAATTTTAAAAAATCAAACAAAAAAGCTTATAAAAACAAGGACTGTTCATTCAGTGCATAAGCTAACTGAAGTGAGTCAGCTTATGTGATAAATAAAACAAAAGTATTTACAATAATCATAACAATGTAATTTTGAATTGCATGGCATTCACTACTGAAGTGAACCCCTTAAAGTCACTTGCCAGGGAGGCTGCCCAGATCACATTTATTATAACCCACCACTGGAACCAATCGTATCTCCACCAAGTTCTTTTATTCACATTTCTCCCTGAATAAGAGATATTTAATAATAAATATAACCTTCCCATATCCTTTTCCACTGATATAGCTCTATTTGTATCTCTCTCCATTTATCTATATGACAGCACATTACAAATGAAGGGATACAAACAGCAAATCACAATACACTTGATATCTACAAGGAATGTACCTCTAAACTCTAAACACTAAATTTCATTAAAAAAAAAAACTTTTAGCTGCAGTAGCATATAATACAGTATTGTTCCTATTTACCTTCTCCTGCTATCTCAGACTGTGTTCTTTGCTAAATGCAATGCACACAACACCCTCTTCATGGTTTAGTCATGTTAATGCACAACGTGCATAGTTACACAGAATTTAGTCCCCATGCCAACACATAAACACACACACACACACACACACACACACACACACACACACACACACACACACACACACAGATGTACACTTGCGCGCATGCCCGTCCACGCACACACACACACACACACACACACACGCACACACACGCACACACGCACACACACACACACACACACACACACACACACACACACACACACACACACACACACACACATGCACGCACGCACGCACACACACACACACACGCACACACGCACACACGCGCACACACACACACACACACACACACACACACACACACACACACACACACAGACACCCATATATGCAATTAAGATATATGCAATTAAGAGTGTGGAAATAGCACTAAGGAAAACAGTGTGAAAAACTTGGTTTGGAAGTAGATGCATTCAGTAATTCAGCAGACTCTTTTCAGAAGTGGGTGTTTAAGTGTCTGGATAAAAAATGGAGCAAAAGGATTTAGTACATGTAACATTTTGGAATCAATGACTTTACAACTCACAGTTAAGCTGGGATGGCATCTGTTCTAAGTAAACGTTTATTTAATTTCAATTCTTCTCAGTATATCAGATTCTTAAAACTCTGCTGCAAACAGTAATAATGTAAGCAGTTACTTAATAGGCATGCTTTTCCCTAAATAGGATAACCATATTTGGTTATTGGCAAAGTTTCTGAGGCAGAATACTTTGGCTGCATTTAGCTGAAGCAAATTTGTTAAATAAATAAACCACTTCATCAGCTCTTTGATTGACTACGCAATCAAGTTGTTCGCAGCAATATGAGTATTTACTGCATTTTGGTTTATACTTGAGGTTTGAAATTTGGCCAATATTCCACTTAAGGTCTTGTATCTCAGTTTTGAATAGGCTGGGAAATAATACCTTTCCTTCATTGTGTCTGTTATCCTTCATTGTATCTCTGAAGTACAAATAATCAATAACATTCTTATTGTCTTACTTAATCGATGGGCCAGAGGGTGAAATTTTTGTTTTGTTTTTTTTTTTCTTTCTAGATTGATCATCAGAATATAAGATTAAAATTATGGTTGCCATCGAACTGTTTCTTTTCTTGATACCTTTACATTATGGGGACATGTATTCTTAAAGAAAAAGGGATAGCAATTTGTTTTGTTTACATTCTGTTGTTTATTTTTTATGACTGGCTGTAGCTAAAACATTTTTTGAAGACTTTTGAGTGCTTCATCTTTGTTACAAGTAAAGGGTAATTGACTGATGACAGAATTAGAAACATATCACACATTTGCCTAGTTGTATTCTTACTCAAATTTCATAGTATGCAAAATATAGAATGTGCAGCTAGGTAGTGATTCATACAACCATGTCCCATGAGAGAGCAACAGATGAAAGCTACAGAAGGGGTACTTGCAAACAATCGTATAATTATATGAACATGAAAAAATGCAATCTAATAAGTGCATGATGGCATCAGGCACAAAGAGGCCCAGGTACTTGTATGTTAGTATAAAGTTAAAACATATAACAGAAGATATAGCCTTGCAACTGCAAAAATGCTAGGAGCAGCAGTGGCTGTTGTTAAGCAATATTTATTCAGCATGGCTAGTGGTAACTCAGACTGGTGACATGGCCAAATGTGCAAATAAAGTGTTACTGACAAAGAGTTGCATCACACTAGCTGATGTTTTGGCAGCAACTAGATCTTTATTTGACTGGAGAAATATAGTATAGGAACATTGGTTGACTTCTGTGGTCCACAAACTATAACTGGAGGACTGTGGGATTTCCTGTGCCAGTGGCTATCAAGGTATGTGTAGTTCTCACCATTCTAGCTACAGGAATCTTTCAAGGACAACATATGGATACACTGTGTATATCACAGGCAAAAACCTGTTGAATACTTGAGATGTCACAATATAAGTTTTTTCACATATGAATAAGCACATCTGCTTTAACAAGGGATATGTCCTTTATGGTATCATCCACTTACACGGAGTGCAGAGAACCACAGACTACACCCATATGGCTATGCAGACCCCATCAGTTGTCAACAGACAGTATTACACTAAAAGGAAGATCTATCACTCCATTAACTGCCAGGTAACGTACACTGTGCAGGATATTATAACCCTTGTGCCTGCAGAGCACCTCAGCTGTGTCTGTGATTACCACATATGTCATTTGACTCATCTGTGTTGACTCTTCCTGCTGGGTGACATCTCACAAGTAGGTAAGTCCAGGCACACTGCTGTATCCCAAAGAAAAAGCCATAGAGTAGATACATATCTAACTCCCCTGTGTCTGTGTTCTCCCTATGCCCCTACTGTTTTGCAGGTGATGCAGGATAACCCCAGACCCGGGGTTGATGATGACAGTATGGAACCAAAAAAGCATGGCCAAACATCAGTGTAACACTTCCCATATACCCAAACCAAGAGTATCATAACACTTGTGTTCTGTCTGCTGAAATCCCCATTCCCCTGCCTACACATGTCTTGGGGGGGGGGGCACTGACGTACGCCACTGCCACAGACTGTTTGTACTACATGCTTCATAATATGACCCAGCCCAGCCATCAGTACCGGATCCCTCCACACCTGCAACAACAGGACCAGTCACAACTACCAGCACATCATTCTCAACTGGTGACATTGATGGCAATGGACAGCATCCAGCAGTCACACCCTCAGATGTCATTATGTGCAGTATATAGCTGCACATGCAATGCAGCAACACCTAGTCTACCTGTTTGGGTCCTGCCATGTACACAGTGGCAGTATGTTATCGCACATAATAATTATATATTAGCAGTATTATTCAAGCTGGACAGTGCTTGGTTGAGTCACACTGTGCATCAGACATTTCTATTTACACTACACAGGAGGGATAGAAGATGCAGAGGGTCTCAATCCTTGCTTCCCTCTCTCCCTCTGTGTGGGAGGGGTGGGTGAGGGCCACAAACATCATCATTTACACAGGTATCTAGGAACACATAGACATATGGTTCTGTACACAGTTAAGGGGTGCTGAGCTACTGGTCAACAGTGGGACAGACATGGCTCACAAGAAGAAGGATCATCAGTGTCATAGAGGATTTCCTAGGATGACAATACACTACACCCGCATGCCTATAAAGGCCCCATGTGCGCAACAGACAATGTTATACTAAAAGGATGGGCTAGCATTCCATGGTGTGTATAGAAAGGAAACATGTTCCAAAGGGCTGGAAATTTCCGAAAGGTGCAGAAACACCATTTGTTTCACATGGAGTTTCATAAGGCAACTATGGTTTTCTATCTTTTTAATTTCTCCAAGTCTTTTGGATTTCTAATACCATGACAGGAATTGACCCCATTCCTAAATCAAAGTATGATTAAAGTCCATGAAATTAGTATTATTTCAGTCTTTGATGTCAGCCAGAAGTACTCTTTGCAGCACCTGCAGTGTGCCCAGTAATGACTCTTTCTACTGTTTGTATGGAGTTACATGTATTGATAACATATCCAAGTATGATTGTAAATTATTTTTTATAAGACCTGTTTCTCCTACTACTACTGGAACTGTCTGGGTATCTTTCTTCCACATTGCTCTTGTTTCTGCCTGTGGATCCTGATATTTTATGACTTTGTGTCTCTATGTACACAAGACCCTGTAGTCACTGGGTGTGGCAATTTCAGTGATCAATGCTACTCTTGTCTTCTTTTCATGGACCGCTATATCTGTTTTTCTAGCATCTATTTTTTGAACTGTTGGTAATGGGTGACCCCATGTGATATAAACTTCATTTTCTATGATGCTTTGTGGCTCGTTTCCAGTGTTTTTCAGCCACTTCAGTACCATAATGTTTGCACAATCCCCACTGCAACAGTCTCGCCAAATTATTCTGCCTTTCAGTATACAGTCCTTCAGCCATTAGTGTGTCACAACCAGCAACAAGGTGTGTAACTGTTTCCAATTCGGTTTTACAAAGCCTACATTTGTCTGTTTCTCCCACATGTTTAATGGACTTTGTAAACCAGCGTGTACTTAGCCCACTGTCTTGGGCTGCCATTATTAACCTTTCATTTCTTGGTTTGAATTTGCCTCTCCTTAACCATTCCTGCGTTCATTCCTGATCAACATGAGGTTCTTCCAGATGTTTTCTATACTTGCAACTATATTTATGTTTTTTCCACATTTCTTGCCTTCTCATCTGGTCCATCACCTAATATTATTTCTTTTGCTTTTTGGCACATTCAGTTACTGCCTGGTTTTTATCTACTTCTGTTCTGATTCCCATTCCTGCTTGACATCAATATGCTTCTGCTAAATTAAGTAGAGAAGTCATCTTAGATTTATTCTCCTCATGTTTCAAAACTTTCACTACATTTGGATCTTGTGAGATCAGTAGATATGCATGTAGTCCCACAATTGCAGATCTATACATGTAATAAATTTCAAGGAGGCCCATCCCTTCTTCGGAATGGGGAATATATGATTTTGGTATACAATGATTTTTATAAATCATTTGGTGAGCATGAAGCATCCTTCTTGTTTTAATGTCTAATTTATCCAAAACTTTTTGGGGTCAGTCAATCACTCCAAAGCTGTAGGTGTGGCCACTGTGATGGCAGGTCATGGAGAGGCCCTATATGCCTGTATATCAGGCTTTCTGTGATGTGTAGACATAGCTGATTTAGATGACTTGCAGAACACAGACATGGCAGAATTAGTGGAAAAGGACTTGTGTGAGTTTTGCCCCACACTGGGTGGCCCTGCAATATAGTCTCCCCCATTGTGAGGTGAGGTATGGTAATACAATAACTCTGACAGGTGCAGATCATGGTCCCAGTGGTGGTCATCTTAAGCAGTCACCACTGGTACACTTGTCTCTGGCCAGGGGCAACACTGAGGTACACAGCTCCAGTGGTGGCACTGGCTAATAGCTGTATGGAGATAGCCATGAATGCAAAGTGCGTCACAATAGACTGCATGAGTCCAGTTATGAATTGCCACTGGACTCCATTGTCTCCTGAAGGCCTTGGTTGTGCTAGGTGATATCCTCCCAGAGGCTATGTACCATGTTAATAATCTCCAAGTCTGCAAGTGAAGCTGAGGACTGTTCTTTGATTATAGCTATGCTCATTGTTGATTGATGTCTACAGCTGCCTGCATATCTGAAGCCAAATGCGACCACCACCTTGAACCAGTAACAGCCCGCCACACTGTAGGCATCCACTTGTCAGATACAGTGTACTGCTTTGCCACCACGGATCTAAAGTAGCAGTGGCTGGGTTATCATTCACAGGGGTGTCTTAATTTTCAACGTCAAGGTGAACTCTCTGCAATGCAGTCTCTAGGGTAGCAAATATGGAGGAGGCAACAGTGTCACCCCAGGTAATGAAGCTAGATCCACCCAAGAGGGAGACAGTCAGCATCAATGTATCCCAGGACTGTGATTTGATTTGTCTGCCAGCATCATCATCAGATGCTAGATAGGTGCTGACTTCAGCCTGTTGTCCTGCCCCAGCCACTGCAAGTACTACCACAGCAGTGGTGTGTCCTGTGAATACACAACACATGAAACATCAGAGAGACAGTTTACACCCTACAATATGTGATGTTCATGCACGTGGCAGGTAGATGTGTGAAAATTATCGGACACTTACATATGCTAATTAACCTCTAAGCCTGAACACATGATATACCCATACAGAACAGAGGCAGTGGTCATTATATGTTCCCTGACATCCATCTGGTCAGAGTCATTCTGTAGCCTATCCAATATGGCTACTAACCTGGATAGTCCCCAAGTAACATATGTGGTCTCCAGGCACTCCCTTAATTCAAGACCATGCTTTGCAGTATAACACTTATTTCATCATTGCCCCTCTGCAGGGATATCAAGAATGAGTCATTGTGAGAGCTGCAGTGAGAAGTCCTCATCATCCAGTTGCAGTCTTTTTTTCTAGTATGTTCCATACTTTCTGCAAGGACCACCTTGTCATGTCATTGACATGCTTCTGTATTCCACTGTTGTGTGATTCATCCCACCCACAGTATTGAAATTGTGGACCACTGCATTCCACACATATCTCACTGGTTAGTAAGGTGTATAGTACTAATGTTGGACCATTGCAAGGATAATGCTGTGGCATGTGACACACAAGGGTTCAGTGGGAGCTATGGGGGATGGGAGCTTCCTTTAGAGAAGGCATGGTCAGTCATTGGAGCCTATGGGTAGCACAGGGAGTAGAGTTATCATGTAAGGGATAATATAAGAAGATGTTCCAAGCAGATCTATCCATGATAGATGAGCACACCATGTGGAAGGCAGGCAGAAGCAGAGAGTGCAATCTTTAGGTTGTTCATATATTCATGTAGTAATCCAGAAAAATCCAGACCACTAATGCAGGTTAGTTCCAGTCAGGGGCACACAAATATATGACACTGGTGGCATACCATCTATGGCAGAATGGGGTTGGAGGTAGTTGCAGTCCGGCTGCAGTGACCTGTTATCCCTTGCATACTGTTGCAAATTTAGAGGTGCATAACCTACACAATTTGCACCTGCAGTTGTATGTTGCAGTCAAGGATAGTACTAAACACAAATGTTGCCATACTTAAATTCCTGTGATGAAAGGTGATTCACAGGTTAGTATTCACATGTATATTACACTGCTGCAGATTCCTTGCTGCATGTTTTGGCATCAAGCTTGGTAGATCACCTGTAAAAGTACATACTAGTTTGCCTATATATATATATATATATATATATATATATATATATATATATATATATATATATATATATATATATATATTAAGTTAGAGCCAACTAGTGTCTTTGAATCATTATATTTGAAAAAAAGAGTTCATGTATGTGTGATGTTCTATATCAAGGCACCAAGGTATGATAGTAAAGGTTCAAGCCACATGTGTGATGTAATTCTCAGACTGCCACTGTGTACAACACTACATATGTGGCCATAGCTATCATCACTGGTGTTCACAGAGAGAGTCTGCCTGGTGTGCTAGGAGGATATGATGATCTGTCCCACCAATGCCCCTGAAGATCTTCATGCATGAGAAGTAAAAGTGACACAGTGGTATCTCAGATGGCCCAGTAAGCATTTTTCATTTCCTGTGTGCATTTTACTGCAGTTAACAACTTGTTCTAATGTATTTGCAGCACATTTCTTAATTAGATTTGTTTACTTTCATAGATCCTAGAATATAATAGGATGGCTGTCACATATGACTGTCTGCATCCTGGATATGTTGTTGACAGCTATGTTGACATGTTGTGTGTGCTTTTGTTGGCAACTGTGTTGTTGTGGTAATGTTTTGTTTTGTTTTGGGAGGAGGTGCACATGCCTGTCCCCTTGGGGGTTGCAACCACCATTTCATACTTTGACATCATTGTATATGCCTAGAGAAGTATATTTGTTTCTGCTCTATTGTTCCTTAATGCAGTAGTGCAGACGTAGACTGTTGTTGTAACTTGTGGAACCCTGTCCTTCTTCAACTTTACTGTAAATACATATGATAGGATAGCAAGTAAGGCAATCATAGGTTCATAGGTAGGTACTAGGCTATCGGCCCAAGGGCCTAAGTAAGCCTTGCCAACAAGGTTCCCTAGCTTATGCCACCCAAGAAAGTTAATTTCCTGTGCCCTTGTTGAGCAGAGCCACAGAAGTGATCCCCAGGGTGTATTTCCTATTTCCCATCCATTCATCAAGATTTTTCTTGAAGAGTGCTAATGAGGAACTTTGCTTGACATAGATGGGTACCTTTTTCCAGAGTATAGGAAGTCTCTGGGACAGGAATCTATCCCTCCAGCATGTCCTGTTTATTGTGGTGACAAGGTTTAGGTCACTAGAGCATGTAGCTCGTAGGGATTGGGATTTCTTAAGGTGTAGTATGTCCAACAGAACTGGGTTTAACATAGCTTTATATGGTAGGCAGAGATCTCCTCAGAATAGGCGATATGCTACAGAGTAAAGCTGGAGTTTTGTGAGACAGTCAGTGTAGGGCATCTGTTTAAGGCCAGTAATCCTCTTTGTGAGGTACTTCTGTGGCCTTTCCAGCTGCTGCAGATGTCATGTGAGGTACATTCTAAAAGGGGCATTGTACTCTATAATGGGTCTAATGAGTGCCGAGTAGAGGGGAACAATTACCTCTTTTTTTCCTGGATTTGAACCCTTTTGTAATGAGGTGTGCCACATAGAAATATTTCCTGACTACTGTGGCGATGTGATTATCAAAGGAGAGACTACTGTACACCTGAGTCCCAAGGTCTCTTATCACACATTCAGCATTAGATAGACTGCCGTTTATGTGGTAGTTCATGGGTATGGACTTTTGACCAAAGGGGATGACAATGCACTTTTTGGCACTGAGCTTGAAGCCATGCCTCTGACACCAGGCATCTGTCTCAGTGAGGCCCTTCTGCAGGATGTCCACATCATTTGGTGACTTGACTATGGCTCCTAGTTTGCAGTCATCTATGAACTTCATTAGCCAGAGGTCTTCTGTGTTAGCCTGTACTTCAAGGAAGTAGATAACAAACAGGAGAGGTCCCAGGACTGAACCCTGTGGTACTCCACTTGTCACTGGTTTGAAGTCAGATTTGGAGTTTGCAACTTTTACAGTGTGGGTTCTGTCAGTGAGCCATTTGGCAACCCATCTTGTGATGTAGGGATTTATACCTAGTTTAATGAGTTTAGCTATAATTCCAGAATGGAGGATGATGTTGAAAGCCTTGGCGAGGTCAAGATAGGCTGTGTGAACCACCTTACCCTCATCTACGGGTTTGGTGACTGCCTCAAAGAAGTCAATCAGGTTCAGAAGGCATGATCTGCCTTTCACAAACCCGAACTGGGTGGGGTCCAGAGTTTGGAGGTTGCCAATGTCTTTGTTTATGAGTTCCATGAGGATACGTTCCATGGCCTTGCAGACCAGGCTTGTCAGGCTAAAAGAGCGATAGTTCCCAGGATCAGTGGTCACTCCCCCTTTGTGGAGTGGGATAACTGTTGCTGTGCACCATTCAGTGGGCACAAAGCCTGATGTGAGACTATGATTGAACATGGTGCTTAGGTGGGGAGCCAGTTCGTTCTGAAGTTCATGTAAAATGCTGCCTGGGATGTTGTCTGGTCCCATGGATGCTGTGTTTTTGGTTTTAGAGAGTGCAGCTTTTACCTGCATAGATGTGCTTACAGGGACTCTGCATTCTTCGTGTATAGATATGGGCCCTTTAGGGGGTGAGGGGGGATAAAGTTAGCACTGAACCTATCTGCCAGGATGTTGGCAATATCAGTTGGTTCTGTAATTTTCATGTCATTGTGCTGTAACTCAGAGCAGATCTGGATGTTGCCATTGAGATTCCTGACATAGCTATAGAATGATTTGTGGTTGCCCTTAGAATCAGTGGCGATTTTATTTTCATAGCTAGCTTTGGAGGATCTTATATGGGATCTCAGCTTCTTACTGAGGCTAACCAGGGAGCTCCTCCACTCATGGGATTTTACTCTCTTTTGCAACAGTTTCTTCCTTCTGTTGTAGAGTTTGTTTATGGCAGGGGACCACCAGATTGGCTTTCTTTTTTTGGAGGATAGCATCTTGGTTCTGTTTGTAATAGCACAATCCATGCACTCATGTAAGTGCTTATAGAGTGCATTTGTGTAGGATTCAGTAGTCGTAACTGTATTGTCCATCTGCATGGGTGTCATGAAGTTCGCCACTTCTGTCTTAAGAAGCATGAAGTTGGCTTTGAAGAATTTCTTTACAGTTGTTTCTTTAATGGTGGGTGGGGGCAGGATGCAGATATCTAGGGTGATTAGCTTATGGTTGGATCTGACCAACGAGGAGTTGACTTCAGGTGTGGAACACTGGTCACTCATGTTGGTAATGACTAGGTCTAGTATATTGTTGCCCCTGGTGGGGGTGTGGATAAGTTGATCCAGGGCATTGGAATTTATGAATTTCAGAAAGTGTTGAGTGAAGGAGTTGGTACATGAGTAGTTTTCCCAGTTAATGGTGAGGTAGCTGAAATCGCCCATTATTAGGGTGTTTGGCTGAACCCTAATATTTTCCAGTATATCAAGAAAAGAGGAGTGGGAATCCTGGGGCATGGCGGGGGATCTCTAACAAGCTACAGTTTGGATCACAGTTTTGCCCAGAGTTAGTTGCACTTGGATAACCTCAGATGTATTATGCTGCGCAACTAGCCTGGAGGTGTGGCTATCATTAATGAATATGGACACACCTCCTCCTTTGGTGTTCTGGTCCAGGTTAGATGGCCGAAAAGTGTGGTATGAGTTATAGCCTTGTAATGCAGGGGTGCTCTCTAGAGCCTTGAACCAGGTCACAGTCATTGCACAGATATCGATGTTCTTCATTTTAAGGAGTGCCTCGAGTGAGCGCATTTTGAAATTTAGACTTCTAGCATTGAGTAGCAGTGCCCTCAGTTTTTGCTTGCCTGTTCCTGTTATGGTGGTGAATTTGTCATTTGAACCTTGCCTACAAAAAGCACTATAGGGGTGGCAAGAGCCCTAGCCAGTATCCAGAATCCGAGGGGTGACAGGTGCAGGCCATCTCTGGCAAAGCATCAGATACATGCAATCAGTCATAAAATAAATAAAATTACAATGTAATGAATGATGAATTACCCATCATAGCTCACATCAGTCTATAAATATCCCGTGCAAGAAAGGAATGTGTCTATCTGTCAGCTAGTTAACATTTACAATGAAGTACTGACACTGTTACTGAGGACAGATAATACACTGCAGCAATATACTCTTCTATAGAATTTGTGTTGTACAAAACACTCATCAGATGTCACAGCTGACACAGCTGTCCCCTACTGGTACAACCTGTCCACTGGCATCATCCTAAGTGTCCTTCCTGCTCAGCAGTGGCAGATGCAGATATTAGCTGCCACTAAAGGGCTTCAGCGTTTGTTATAAAACAATGCAGATACATGGTGCCAGACATATTTGGCAGCATTTCACAGCATGCAGCAGACTACTTTTATAATAACATTGATGTTTGTACTCATTCAAGCATTTGAAGTAAAATATCCCAGCCCATTTATCAGATGAGGAGAAGGATAATGTTGCTTGCATCCTGGTCACATTTACACTACTCAGCATAGGAAGTACCTCAAGTCAGCACTAAACAACCACTGAAGAGAATGAAGGAGAATCTTTCTGGTCAGCAAAATACAGGCAGAACAGTTAATGTGTACTTCAACAAAGAGCTGTGGTGTTACACTCTCTCAAAGCAAGCAAAGCAGATGGATGTATGTATGTTTTGCAGCAATCTACATGAAGATGTCTACTTAAGCTACTTTAAACCCCTCATGAGACTAGCTAATGTCATTAAGTGGTACAGCATTGTAATTAACTGTCCCAGCCTTAATAAATAACATTGTGCGCAAGCACATATCACTCACTGGGCAGGATACGCAATGCACAGTGTCTTTGCATATGACTGCCATTTCACATTTATTTATAATGTTAAAATCCTGCACAGCATCCAGTCAAAACCTTTCCCAATTAGTGTATGAACATCAGTGAATTACTACAACTTTATGTACAGAATTGGTTACCACAAAGCCAATACTGTAAAAATGCTAACATATTTATAAAGCATTCAGGTAATGTCGTTGAAATTCAGGACTTCTTAAAGTGTAGTACATTGTCATTTTCACTCAGCATTTTAAAATTAACCCCATAGTCACTTTTGACTTCAGTCCAGAATGAGAAACCTATGCTTACACTGTGTGTATGTCATCGTTAACCCAAATGATGTCCTGATAAGGTCTTCACCTCCCCAGCCATGCTATTAAAGACAAATTGTACAATTCATGGCATTAAATTGTTTAGTTCTGTTCAGACGCTATGATGGTTCTAGTGTTTAATGCTCATAATCTGCGACACAATGAACATAGGCGTGCTAAAGATTAAAAAGTGAAAACTCAAGCTTTAATGCATTTTCTGTATGACTAGCACAGATCTATTTATTTATTTACTTATTTGCATTTGTTTTCTGGGAAGGTCCATTTTGGCAGAAACCCCTTTTTCACTAGAGGCCCTTATAGAAAAACTGCAAAAAGCAAAACAATTTTTAATAGGATTCATGATACTCCTACTACTGCTAACTAATAATAATAATGATAAAAATAGTGAAATTATACACTCGCCATATAGGTGATGTGATCGTAACCCAACAAAATGTAATATATGATGCGTCACCCACGTAAAACAGTATTATGACTTAACTATGACAAACTGTAAAGTATAGCCTCTAGCCATTTATGTAACTGAAAATTATTTTCTGCATAATTTGTATGTGGAGCTTTTCTCCCCAGGCCTCTACTGAAAATGGGCTCTCCAAGGCCTAGTGGACTTTCCCGGTAAACAAATGCAATAAATAAATAAATACAAATAAATAAAACTACTATTGTGATATGTGCATTTTCATGATAAAGGCCAAGTGCTTGTCATTCAGTGATGCTGTAAAGTTTTATACCATGAGATTTCATCAATGTCGTTCATCTACATAACACAAACTGACAAGAAGTCATTTTGCTCAAGTTGATTTAAATTTTGTTGAACATATTCAAATCAACACTGCTCAGTGAAGCTGAGATGTGTGTGGAGAAGATCTCGGATAATTGTTTAGTTTTCTTAACCAAGTGTTAATAACAAACCTCTACCAGTTTGCCTGGGACTAAACAATAAACCTTTAGTGGAATTGATATCACATGCCTGACTTCTCTGAGAATTTGCTGGAGCAAATTGCTGGTTAGTTCACTATCAATATAAGACAGGAATGTTTAATTCTTGTAGAGTCTAATCTTATAAGACAACTAGCTATGCATTGTCCAGTATGGTGAATATGCCAAAGGCTGATGTTCCATATTAGCTGGAATATGACTTTATTCACCACTGCCAAGTTTTCTGGCATTTGAAGGATTTATAATGATATTCCCCAGGAAATGTCTCTTAGTCAGAGAACACACATTCAGCAAAGTCATGGTCATGACCATACGTCATACTGATTGCAGACAAATGTCTGCTATGCCAAGCCTAGATGGTAGTTTAAAGTATCTGTGTACAAGTTTTCTGATAGTACTTGATATGGTTGCCTGTTTCACATTATGTTGGTATAGTGTATCTGCCAATACAGGGTCTGAATACCTGATGTTGCAGTCAGATCCAGCATGGTCATTGTACGGAAGTACTGTCTCCTTTTTGCGTCAAAGAATGCTGCTTAACTGGCTGTCCAGGCTTCAGTCTTACAGGAATACAACTTCAGAATTTAAACATACTAGAACTGCCAAGTTTTCCAACTTAGATGAAAAAGACCTCATAATTTAAAGGTATCTGAACTCCTAGAAGCTGTCTAGATGGGGAGACCTTCTTTGGTGGATATGAACTGCCACTTTTACACATTTGATGTCTGAGTTCCACTTGTTCATGTATGTGAGTTAAAAATTTGTCCCTGTACAAACATGTTGTCAAAGCTTATTGAAAACACAGTTTATATGTCATTGCTAAACTGATCCTGAGTCTTATGGAACACTTTCTAGGGGATAGCATATATTTCATGAAGAAAAGAAGGCTCAGGCATGAATTGAGCAAGGTATAGGAAATACATAATATATTTTACAGAAGCCTTTTGTTTAGATAACACTATACTTTTGTTACTAAGACATACTGGGATATAACATATTTTCATCAGAAATGCATTGATTCTTTTACTATATGAATATATCTCCGACTGGACCCATTATGTGAAGTGGGATAAAGCAGTGTCAGATACAACAATAGTAGGCTAGACGTCTTTTAGGACTCAGCATTGGACTGCTATTTTTTATTATTATTTCTATTACTTTATACAATGCACAGATGGATTTGCTCTTTTGCAGAGAAGAGAAAAACTTCACTCCTTAAGAGTTTGGTTATAGTCTGCTTAAGTCTATAAAATTATAAATTTTTTTTAATCTTGGTAAAATACTTCATTGACACTTAATGAGTCCCTTATTTCAAATGTGTCTCATCAAAGGCACGCAGCAAAAAATTAATAGCACAAAGGTTTCAGAAAATGTTGCTGAAATGCTGTCAAATGTGTACTTTACTGTAAATGTTAACATTTATAGCAGACTGTCAGGTTTAGAGTCATAATGATTAAATAACTGCTAATTGCATCCAAAATGTTTATTTTCACTGGAAGGCATGGAAGTAAGACTAAACTATATCCCTGGCTTTTAACAACTTGCTGATAAGAAACTGCCACAAACTACATACTTTAATTTAGCTCTGAAATTTTTTTTTACTCAAATGATTTTAATTTTGATGAAATAACACAATAATTTAATGCATTCATAACATTCAATAACTATTTGCAGTATTTACATTCAGCCTGACAAAAAAGATTCAGATAAAAATCTTTGTAGTTAAATAATAAGTTAATATATAAACTATGATAGTTAGGAAGAGTTTGTTTCCATCTGTAGGGTATCAATCAAATTCAAAACTTTCCTCCACAGACTATTAATCAATGGTTTAGGAAAAGTTCTTAACTCTTTAGTTCTTTTCTCCATTAGTATGCATTTCTTCAGTGATGATATGAATTCCTCCATTGTTGGTGCTACATTAGAGTTCCATCTTCTAATTATACATTTTCTGGCTATTGCTAACATTGTCCACAACAAATACAGGTCATCTTTCTTCATATTATTACTATTAACAACATTCAATAAAATTAAAGACTTTGTCAAAACAAATGCATCAGTATGGATAGCTTGAAGAAATTTGTTAATTTCATTCCAATATGGTTTAATATTAGTGCAGTCATAAAAAATATGAGACCAGTCAGCATTAGTGGACAGATGACATCTCCAACATAACTTGCTGTTTGAAAGATTCATTTTTGAGAGTTTCTCAAGTATCAAAAAGGATCTGTGTAGAAATTACCAATGAAAAATCCTCTAGAATTGTGGGTAAAAAGTTAGTTTAACTGAAAATAAAATGTTTGTTTTATCTTCCATTGATAATGATACTTGAAACCCTTTAGTTAGGTATTGCCAGTAAGATTCTTTAGGAGCTGTCTTATAGACAATTAAAGTGTTATATAGATATAATAATCCATTCATAACACTATTATTATATAGAATTTCAAAAATCCAGTTTATAATATTTGGTACGGTTTGGAAGGATGATTTATGTATTATTCTACATAGATCCTTAGTGTATGCTGTGACACTCTGAAGAACCTACCAGTCATTAGGGGATAGGCCATAGGTTGACAATATACTTTGTCTGTTCAAAGCTTGTTGGTTTTCAATACACTGCAATCAACAAAATAGGTTATTATTTTCCCATAAACCAAAAATCTCTCTATGTGTTTTATCAGGGAAATCCCTTGTAATAGTAAATGGTATTAAAAATCTATGTCACAGTTTTATATCTAGATTTGTGTTAATGAATTTTGTAAACACATCAAAAATATTGTTTATTAGTATTAGTTTAGTTAATTTTGTTGTGCTATACTGTAAATTTAAACTTAAATAGTGCCATATCTTGTTATGTTTGTCAGTTACCAAAGCATTCTTTGCTGAATAATTTTCATTCATTAGTATAATGGAGTGTAACTGTTTCCAATTGGAAGAGTATTGAGGACTTATCCAATTCATCACTATTTTAATTATAGATGCCTTTATATAAGTTTCAATCTCTGGGAATTTTAACTCCCCTTGTTCCCATTTTCTGATATAATGAGTATATGCCACTCTATTTCTTTTGGGGTACCATAGGAATTTCATCAGAGCTGAAGTGATTTATTTAAGGATTTTCTTTCCTGGTAGAAGTATAAGGGCTTGTTCTATATATAATATTTTAGGTAACAAAACCATTTTTATCAGTTGTAACCCATCATCAAATGTTATAAAAAAATTATTCCATTTGCTTATTAATGTCTTGATTAAGTCTATGGCTTTAGCATAGTTAAGCTGTAAGGTTTCCTCTATATTCTTGCCTAGGACTATTCCTAAATAGTCTAGTTGAAACTTGGATATGGTTATTTTCAATATATTGACCATAATTGACATAAATAGTTTATAATCATTATTCAGCAAAGAAATTGGTCTATATGAGTTGCAATGATTAGGGTCCTTATTCTCTTTTAATATAGTGAAAATTAGAGAATATCTCCAAGAAGGAGGAATATTTGCTAATGTTTGAACTTCAAGAAAGGTTTTATGTAGGAGAGAGATTATACAATCTATAAATTTCAATAATTAAGCCATCTATTCCAGATGCTTTATTAGACTTACTTCATTAAATCCCATCTATAATTTCCTTTTGAGAAATAGGTTTTTGTAGATCTAACTTAAGTTCCTCAGGAATTCTTGTTATGTTGGGAAATATATTTTCTAACTTCTCACATTAATTTGTACTTATTTTATCTTTATGATGCTCTGCATAATGATAATTAAAAGCCTCCAGAATGTCCCCTATGTCCAAGACTTTTTTCCTTTTCCCTTCATGAAAGATACTATCAATGTTATTAATTTTTGATTGTATCTTAACTTTCATAGATAGGTTATGAAGATGCTTAGGTGAGGTAGCATAACAATTTAATTTCAGTTTTTCCATAGCTAAATTAGTTTTATGGGATAATATTTCATTGTATTTCTTGTTGGTTCTTCTATTTTCTTATTATTATCTGTAGCAATTACATTTTTATTAGATTTAAGAGATAATATTTGATTTTGGAGTTGCTGTAACTCTGCGTCCCATTCTTTAATTTTATTTTTGTACCAGCTAATGGTTTTACCATATAGATAGGCCTTAAGAGAATCCCAACCCATAATTGTGTTTGCTTCAGGTTTATAATTAATCTCTAAAAAAGCTGAAGTTCAGAAGTTATCCAAGATTTAAAGTCTTTAATTTTTGTGACATATGAAGGAATCCTTGAATTAATAGCTAATTGATTGAATTCCAAGTGTATTGTTAACAGCAGGGGATTATGATCTGAAAAGGGACAAGGTTGTATTGAAAAATTCAAGATTTTAGAATAAAGATCTTGTGAGATATACATTTTATCTATTCTAGTTTGGGTACCATGTCTATAGTCCTGGTGTGACAATAGTAAAGAATTTGGTCCCAAAGCATTAAAGGTATCTTTTAATGTAAAAATTTCTGTCCATTTTTTAACTGTTTGGCTGAGGACAATAGTCTAGGAGATTTCCTATTGGTAGCTTCTGTAATATCTGTGATACAACTGAAATCACCTCCTAGTAAAATATTACCTTTAGAAGTAGTTGTAATAAAGTCTAAGTGGTTCTTAGCTAGTCCAACCCCCATACCCGGGAACCAGCATAAATTAACCAGGGTCCAAATTCTATTATTAAGCTTAAGTATAACTAAGGCCATGAGTCCATCATTATCTACATGTTTGTAAATGATTTGGAGATTTAAGAAAGAGCAGGATTCACAAAACCTTGATGTAAGAGCTAATATGTCTTACACGGAGGCTGCAGTCTAACGGTATGACATCAGCATGCCATACATATTCATGAGGGCATGCTGAATCATACCCTAGGCTAACATGGTCCATGTAGGAAAGTAGGGGGCGTGTCTGAATGCTGAGTTCTGCAAAGGGACACGCCCCCAGAAGAGTCAGAGTCCTGAAAGTAAACTCCCACGAGCGAGTCCATGGAAATGTCAAGGAACACAACACCACACATGCCCCCACAGACTATAAACCCAACTGTAATGTAAAATGTAAAAATAACAGTTTCATTTTTTTTTTTAATTTCCAAAATGTTTGCCCATAGTTGCGCTTGTTTGCACGGGTATGCCCTCCGCTCAGCCACAGTTAGCAGACAGTGAAAAGCATATAAGATCTAAATATGCAAATTATGCCAAGTAGCAATAGCGTAGCAGTAGAGACGTTGGCGAAAGAGGAGGTAGTCACGGTTCGAGCCCCCACAACATCATTCTCTATTTTTAGTTAAATAAGCATGAAACAAGCCCCTGACACACACACACATATATATATATATATATATATATATATATATATATATATATATATATGTATATATAAAACTATAATTTAAGTAAAATGTAATGAAATGGGCCATGTATTTTTGAAGAAATCCGACACAATAAAATATAAAGAAGAGATGATGTGCCCATAGCTGAGCAAGGCTTCAAGAAGCCTAATATGAGTGCCCATAGGTGAGCAGCGCTGTAACAAGCCTAATATGACTGCCCTCAGGTGAGCAGTCGTTTAACAGGTGTAATATGAGTGCCCGGATTTGAGCAGCACTTTAACATGCTTAAAATGAGTGCCCGTAGTTGAGCAATGCTTCACACAGCATAATATGAGTGCTCATAGCCAAGTAACGCATTACCCAGCGTAAGCCGTTTGCTGGGCAACGTTGAGCAAGCTGTATCAAAGCCGCCTTTACACAGACACACTTCCTAGCCTGTCTAGACAGTAGTAAAATAAAAAAAAACAATGCCCAGACTCGAACCCAGGATAATGTGCACCATAGTCAAAGTACAGAACCACTACGCCATGACAGTTGTACTGAGAAATGCAGTATTAGCATATATAGGAATGAATGGAAATAGAAGCATGACAAAGCAGTTTTTTTTAAGCTGATAAATATCAAAATGGCCAATCACAGATAAGTGCGGGAAAACTGGCATATATAAGCCCCAAAGGTGGGAATACACATCATAACTGATTGTGGTACCCATTTGCAGTCAGGATGGCAGGTGCAGGAGAGGGAAGTTGCTTTAGAGCACAGAGGTGGGGTGTTGAGGAGTCAAAATATATGGTTTGGCTCCTAGTCCATGATCATGAGGCACAACTCATGCAGGGCCAGGTTCACTGGGGTGCATACAAGGCAGAGGCATGGAACTGGTTGGCACATGATCTCACCAGTGCCAGAGGCATTCCAAGGACTGGTGATCAGGTCCGTCACCACCATGCGGACCTGAAGAGACATAAGCAGGACCAACTGAACTGTTGGATCCAGGAGGCCCGGCAAATGCCCAACGCCCCACTACTGAGTAAGTATCCATGTAATTAAGTATGTAAGAAATTATAGTATGGAGATGTATGTTCCAATATTACATTATTTATATTACAGCTGTAGGTGTCCGTTACATGAATCAGTGAGCCTATGCTGATAGGCTGGTGAGGTTGCGCCACCTGGCAGGTTAGTAATTATTTTGCTGGAATTGTTATAGAATATAAGTGAGACAGCTTGTAAAAGAGTTCAGTGTTGTTACATATTAATAAAGTTCAAATAAGCCTAGAAGAAAGATTCTGCTAGTACTGTAAGATTAGATAAGTGATGCAGCCTGTAATCCAGAAATAAACATTAAACAAGTCTCAAATAGAGAGTCGCCACCTGTATTGTAATATCAGATAACTGCTTCAGCCTGAAAATGAGTGGTAATCAATCAACAAAGGATAGACATGTGTCAAATACATCCCATTTAAAATCTGCCATATGAAATAAGTGAGTCAGTTGGAAAGGATTGTTGTAACCCAGTAAGAAATGTTAATAACGCCTACAATTAAGTACCATCCTGAAATGTAAAAATAAAACAAGTGAGAGCATGAGAAAGAGGGTATGAATCTACCAAGAAAGCTGTAATAAGTCTGGAATAAAGTTATACTGCAGTGAGTACATAATGAAACGAATGAGACAGCCACAACCAAAGAGTGAAATGTGTGTAATAAAGTACTGAACCTGGAATGTGTCTGTCCCACAATTTGGATATGTTGCTGTACCCTTGCAATATGGAGATAGTATGGTTGTATGAAATCCTGAACATCCACAGTTGTCTAGAGCCATATAAATCAAATGTAGCAGGATGCTGTACCTGAACACAGCCAGATATGAACATGTATGATAAAAAATGGAATGTATATTAATGTAGCAGTAACATTCCCATCACCAACATTCCTAAGGTTACATATACATGTAGGGGATATATACTAGGAATGTACAGCATATGTATAGGTAGTTTAAGTTGTTAATGTAATATTTCGTCACCCTACCCTATTTTCACAAATGATGCCATTCCACACCAAACTGGGTATGTGTATACACAATTAATTCCCATGGACATTTGTCCTGTTGGTTCATACATATCTGCATGTATGTTGATGCATGTGCCCTGTTCACATATCCAAACCTGATGGCCTGTTGCCACCAATCAACCCTGCATGCTGTTGGAATGTGTACTGTTGTTCTAAATATGCATGTGTTATGCTTGCTGTTCAATGTTCGGAATTCATGGGTGTTTGGTTAATGGGAATACTGATGCATGCTGTTACAACTAATTTTGAATGGTGTTGTTTGTTACTAACCCAAAATGTCATAAAATACTGCTAAACATAGGACAACAGGGAAGGTGGGTTCCAGCGGACCCACCTCTCCCACCTCAGCTGGCGAGTGCATCTGGCACCAGTGCCCAGGCCGGAACCTCCTCTGGTGGCCCTGTGCCACCTTCGGGTGGAAGCCCTGCAGGGGATGGGGCTCGTCTCCCCTCTGCAAGCGTGGCCAGAGAAGAACGTCCACTCTCCCTCTATAGTGTCCGGTCTGTAGTGTGTAGCAAGATCAGGCGTTCTGTGCTTGATCCCCTACGCCAGCTTGAGGCAAGGGTGGCGCAACTCACGGGTGTGCCTGCTCATCCTATACAGCCCCCAGCACAGCCCCGTCCTGGGCAGTGAAGGTGCAGTGGTAACTGCCCATGGGTGGGGATCTCAGTTCCACTGTTGCCATCTGTGGGCTCATGGGCTCGAGATATCCAAACATGCGTCCCCGTCAATTGTGTTTCCCTCCCACATGTGTCATACTCCGCCCCTGTAGGCATCTTGTTTGTCTTGTCTGTTAACCTCCCCAACCAACCTCCCCAAATATACCTACTTCCTGTACCTCACATTCCACTCTCACCTGAAAAAAAAAATAAAAAAGGGCACTCTGTTCCCACAAAAAAATTACGCCCCATACATAGCTGCCCATTTTGCAGACATGTCTGCTGGACATGTCAACTGATAATTAAAATTGGCTGTACAACATATTTTGTTGTCCTCACCCCTCTCTCAGGGGTGGAAGGTTTCAAATTTCACACCAAATTACACACATAAGCACAGCTGTTGCTGATAAAGAAATGGGCAGCTATGGGCCTTCCCTACATCCTTCCTGCAAATCCCGAGCTTGTTTTCCTACTGTCCTACCCTCTTTGTGCCCCCTTTTTCACCACTTTCCTATCTCCCCATTTTCTTTTCTTTAAAAGAAATTAGCGTGGGTGTTAGCGAGACTAAGCACTTTTAAGCAGTAGTCAGCGGGTGTGCGCTTGTGTGTGCTTAGCTAAGCGACTGTGCGCATGCGTGAGCATCACGCAAACCAGCGCAAACCTGCTTACAACTGCTTAAAAGTGCCTTAATCACTCTGTATGACAGGGCCTGTAGTCTGCTCATCAGCAAAATAAAATATCCCTGTCAGTCTCAAACCCCGGACCTTGGAAACACTAGTCTGCATGAATTACCACTGAGCCACGTCAGATATACAAGAACATGGTGCTGAAAGAAATATATCATGAAATACAAGGAGTGAATGTAAAGGGAATATAGGAAGGCCATTACACAAAGCTTGTTCCCTGTATGTTTAGTGACAATTCTTGTGGAATTGCATTACATGAGTGTGATAAGAGAAACAGCCATGCTAGTAGGTAATAATGTTACAGTAGCACCTTACAAACCACGCACAGTATCAGAGCAGGATAAACGCCACCATATTTGAATAGGTATGAGGCTAGACATCCCAACTGTGACTGATTTACAGGGATGTCCTTGATTTGTCAAAAGATGTTACCTGTGCCCCACTGACTCCCTGTGAAATGTACTAACAGTAGGGAGAAAGGTGGGGAATCCCACGTAATGTTCACCATCAATAAGTTAAAGTAGACACTACTTGCATGTCAGAAATGGTGTAGTAATACATATGCTCAAAACACACACAGTCCCCACAGTCACAACTGCAGAATATCTGAAATATATCATGGGTGTATCCCACTGATATGTACCTTTCCCTGAGGCTGCTCAAATATATACCTGAGAGTATCTAAGGCCTGCAAGTGTCAGAAACACACTGGCATATCAGCCTGTCTGCTGTTACACACTCTGCAAATAGCTGTAGAATTACTTCCACAAGCACACCCTCATGTAGGAGTACAACACAGAAATATCAAAGGATGTAGCCATCTAACAAACTAAGGACAGTATAGCAGTTTACAAGCACTGCATGTGCCTGATATTCATAACTATTAGTACAAAATACAAGGCCCTACTACTGCTCAGCACAAAATAAGATACCCTTGTAAGTGCCAAGCCCCAGACCTTGGCCTCACCAGACTGCATGCAGTGCCACCAAACTACAGCAAACATATATGAATTTACTGCTGAAAGAAATATAACATGCATTACAAGGAGTGAATGTAAATGGCAAATAGGAAAGCCATAGCAACACATTCCAGTAAAGAGAAATATCAGGCCTTCAAGGAGTGAATGTAAAGGGAAAATAGGGAAGCCATAGCAACACATTGCAAGAGCTACAGTGGTATACCAGTTAATCCACAAGTCCCACAGGAAAGTACATACTCCCATGTAAACAGTGTTAGCATTAGCAGGTGTGAGTTAGCATACACACTGAGAAGAATGAACTGGTAGAAGCAACAGTCAGGTTTCAGTACAACATGCATTTCAGTGGCTACAACACAGCCTTAGATATGAGAGACATACCAACCTTCAGACTGACACAACAGTGTCTACAGCAAACCAGCATGGTCCCCACCTTGCAAAACTGAAAGGCCTATGCCTACCTAGCCTAACATTTTATAGCAGTGTCCTGAAATCACAGTGAGAACTGCAATTACCACACAGCAGGCTGCATGCAATTAGTAAATGCTGGCTACCAATTGGTGCAGAGGCCATCACATGCACATATGCAGATATCTACAAAAGCAGCCTGTACTGCCAGTCCACACATGCAATACTTTCATTGCAGTGACTGGAGAGAGAGAGAGAGAGACAGACAGACAGACAGACAGACAAACAGACAGAGACCCCAAAAAAACAAAAAACAAAAGCAAGGCAGCAAGCAAGCAAGCCAGCAAGCAAGCCAGCCAGCCATCCAGGCAGCCTGCCACCCAACCAGGCAGCCAGGTATCCAGCCAGCCAGCCAGCCAAACTTAAAAAGCTGTAAGAGACAAAGGTAATGTAAACTACATAATCTAATAATCTACATACTATGAACCCTCCATATATGTCAGCAGTCTGTATCTATATGTATATGAAGATGTGCATAGGACAAGGGACATACTGCAACCGTTAGCGAAGGCTGGACATACATATGCAGTTGAAGGTTGCTATGTGCACATATCAATGTAGGTTGTAATGTGTGGCATTGAAAACAGCATGCAGTGCAGGTATATGTCATGTGGTGGTGAACTTCTGTGGGACTGAGCCAGTGATGCCTGCTACAACTATACGGCCTGAGGACAGCATAATGCATTCTGCACAACACTGTGCAACATCATTACAGAATGGTATGTCTCACAACTGTTACAGAAGTGACATCCCCACCATGAAAGGTGGGCATTCTATGTGCCAAGATGTGCATGTAGTTGTACAGCAATGGATGTTTATAAGTATGTGTGTGTGTATGTGTATGTGTGTGTGTATACATATATATATATATATATATATATATATATATATATATATATATATATACATAGAGAGGTATGTATAGATAGACATATATAGATAGATAGATAGAATATGCATATACATATTTATGTAATAGACACATACATATATAGATATATATAGATACATACACATATACAGATAGATATTAATGTCTATAGATATGTATCTATCTATCTATCTATATATATATATAGAGAGAGAGGGAGAGAGAGAGAGAGAGAAAGAGAGAGAGAGAGAAGGACATGGGGGCAGATGAATTGCAAAAGCTGCCTGGTGACCAAGGCATGGACTGAACACCAGTGTGGATACAGGAGTACCATACCCCATTCCAAAACACTTTAACCACTAACTACCACATAGGTGGTTACCTGCCTACTACTGGAGGTGTCAGAAGCGAACATGGGAAACAAGTGTACAATAGCCTCCCCTTTGATATCCACAAATATGCCATACCCTGGACTAAATCACCCAGCATTAACAAACAAGGCTCCTCATTAGTAGATGTCAGACATACCCCTGATGAATGTTATGGAGATAGGTAATATGCCGTGTGAGTCACCTCTGTGTAACTGTTTGACAGGAGCAAGTACAATCACATTACATGTGTCCCAGGGGGCAGTGTAGCATAAGGCTATGCTGCCATAGGCCCAGGGCCAATAGCATAGTACCTACCTATGACACAATGCACACACACATGTACTCAGTGCAATACCAACTATGTGAGGTGGAATGAGTGTGACACTGACTGTGTGCAAGGTCTGTAATGGTGTGATTGCTCAGGGTGACTTTGTGTCTGTCATGGTAGTCCGTGTCCTTGGTGTGAGGCCAGAGAAAGATGTCAGTTATTGGGATACTAACATACTAGATTGCCATATGTTGTGCAGTAGTTCCCTGTGTACGACTGCAGTGTACGTAGGGGTATGGCAGCAAAGACTAGGGTGGATTACCAGTGAAACTGTAGATGTGCATTGCATGCATTGCATGGGATGACAATATTCTCCATCCAGTAGCTTGATACATACCCCCAGTGTGAGGTTGTGCAGTGTACCTCAAACAGTGTGCTGAGTGCTGGTGTATACTAGTTTGTTGTATGGAGTGTGGCAGGCACTGTCACACAGTTGTAGGCTGAGCACTGATATGTGGTAATGTACATGTGTATCCCCTGATAGACAGACAGATGCTATATATGGCAGTTCAGTGATATCAGTACAGTAGAGTATTATGTGTGCCATATGACTTTCTCACATATTTATCTTTTCTTTCCAGGGCAATGGTGCATCACCGCAACCCATGTTATTCAGCTGCAGAGGATGAGGAGATACACCAGAGCCTGGTGCGGGATTTCAATACACTGTTTTCCAGGACTAGCCAAAACCAGCAGGAGAGGGCTGCACTGTGGTAAGACCTAGTCCATTGGGTAAATGACATAGGCATGCATAACCGGACATATGAGCAGGTACACCATCACTGCAGTGATTTAATTAGAAATGTCCATCAGCGTGCGTCTGATATCCACAGACAACAGCTTGCCACAGGTGGTGGGGTACCTATCCACACCCCCTCACCACATTGGAGGAGCTACTCCTAAGTGTTGTGGCTCCAGGCCAACAACAGCATCCACAGACATGTGTCATGATAGAGGCCGGAGCCACCTAGCATGTGGACATGGAGTGTGCAGGTAACATGCCATATCTGTAGTTAACTGTTCTCTGCACTGGTAGTTTATGCATGTGTGAGATGTGTACTTTGTGTGTAACTGTTATTCTGCCTATTCTTGTGCAAGATTGATATTCTGAATATCATCACTACACCTGTGAAAGCCAACTGTTGTATTACTGTACTGTAGCATACTCACAGTATCAATGGCACAGTTGTAGCCACTGACAATAACTCTCTTATTTGTGCAGGTCCCTCTGGAGTAACAGCAATACAGCCAATCCATGCTGGTGAGTGTATAATAACAATACTATTAATAGTAATAATAATATTAATACTAATAATACCCTCAACCAGTATTGTGTATGTGTTGGATTGCAGGTGTGTGTGTGTTTGTATCTGTTGTACTGAGGCGTGTGCATGTGTACATGTGTGCATGTGTGCCCGTGTGCATGTGTGCCCATGTGCATGTGTGCCCATGTGCCCGTGTGCATGTGTGCCCGTGTGCCCGTGTGCATGTGTGCATGTGTGCTTTTGTGCATGTGTGCCCATGTGCCCATGTGCATGTGTGCCCATGTGCATGTGTGCCTTTGTGCATGTGTGCATGTGTGCCTGTGTGCCCATGTGCCTTTGTGCATGTGTGCCTGTGTGCCCGTGTGCCCGTGTGCATGTGTGCATGTGTGCCTTTGTGCATGTGTGCATGTGTGCCCGTGTGCATGTGTGGTAACATTGTGTACACATTGTAAACTGTGTTTCCTGTCTTCCTCTCACAGGTTCTGGTGTTGCTCTGTTGGCGTGCAGCAGGGAACCTGAAGCCACTGCTGGTGATAGTGATAATGATGGTACATGTGTAATGGCACAGGGAGGTGTGACAGGGTCTGTTGTTGGTCAGCCGGTCTACAGTACACAGCAGTCAACCCCATCAATGCGCACAGTCATCCTGCTGATACATCCATTGTCACCAATGTCCTTAGCTGAGGGACAGCATACAGTGGGCATTGACCAGGGTAATGTGGTATCAGTGGCACATGCATCACCTCACAGCAGCCATGGCCAGAGTCCTGACATGGTACCACACATGCCCACAGAGGTCATTCAAGCTCAGCTATGTTCTGGGCTGTAATGCAGGCACAGGCACGTATGGAACGGTACACCAGACAGGGTCTGAGGGAGCTTAGACCACATCGCACTGCTATGAATGACACTATGCGTGACGTTGCGGCTGCCATCCTTATTGTCGGCGAGGTCATTGATAGACGTTGGGGGAACACATTAGATCTGTTCCACAACTTCATGTCCATGAGCCAGGGCAATGCAGGATGTTTGAGGCGTCGACGTGGATGTATGCCAGCAACATCAGCAGCTAGCAGTCGTCGCGGATGACAACAAACCTGCAGCCGCTCCCACAGTGCCAGTACCAGCCCCAGAAATGCTGGGTCTGTGCTGTCATCAGACCGTCCTAGAAGACCACGTGCATGTGGCTCTGGACAGTCCCAGCAGGGACATGTGTCCAGTCAGCAACCCACTGCTTCTGATGACAGTACCCAGTCTGGCTTAGTACCTGATACTGTCCGTAGCACCCCTGCCAGGCACAGGTACAGTGTCCGTAGCCAGAGACAGTGATCTGTATGACCTGGCAGGTACAGTCTGTGGCTGTCCACAAACACCCGTATATGGCAGCCATGTGGTGGAACTGTCTGCAAGCATACACACATGCATAATGCTAACACCTAGGGCTAACACATACACACACACACTGCATCAACATTGCCCCATGTTGTACTGTTGTCCCTCACTAACACACGCACACATACATGTCGATTGGATGTGTCAATGGCAGACTTTGGCAAACCAAGTACACACCCTGTGCATATGATGAAACTATGCCATCTCCTGCAATCTGTAACATTGAAGCAGGAACAGGATAGCATGGTGCTGATGCACAGGGTGACTACATAGCACTGCAGTAATATTATCATGTTGTTAACAGTACAGTGTAATGATATCATTGTGGGTATATCCCAGCATGCCTGATGCATTAACACTATGATTGTCATTGTAGTTGTTTTATACACCAGTGTTAATTCCAAAAGTGTAATGTCTACACATGTGCCACATGGCAGTTTTGTGTACCTGTGCCTGCATGTGTTGTGGACTGGACAGTACATGTGTGATGTTTGCAGCACGCAGTTGCAGGTGTACATTTGTGAACAAGGTGGAGTTGCATTCTCTGCATGTATATGCGTAGTGCACACATGGCGAGGGTGACATGCACCATGTGACACAGTAGTCATACATTGTAGTTCATATTGGTGGCCACTTTGTGTTGTACTACACATATGTCTCACCTGGGGTCACATGTATGTATGACATGGTTTGACAGTATGCTGTGGGTCATACGGTTTAACAATGTCAATGGTTTGCATTCTGGTGGTAAGGCTCAAAACACAAACCCACCTACATAGGTATCACAAGGGATAAGAAACTAGAAGTAATGATACTCACTGCCAGACATCTAAACCACAAGATGCATGCAGTCCAAACTCTACTCAGCATGGAGAATGTTGATATCTGTGCAGTAACAGAAACCTGGTTCAAGGCTCCCAAGAGCACCCTAGCACTACCAGGTTACACCTCATACCATGCTTTACAGCCCCAAAACATGGAACTAACTATGAAAGGGGGTGAGTATCAATAATTGTCAGGGATACCCACACCCCCAGCTTGGTGCCACAGCATGAAGCATCACAGGCTATCCACGTGCAACTAACAGTGGGTAACACTGCCTTCCAGTTCATAGCCTGCTACAGACCACCCTCCTAAACCCAGGAACCCCACCTGGCCTACTTAAGAACACATGAATATATGAAGGTCTCTCCAAACAACATTATATTGGGCAACTTCATCTACCCACACATAGACTGGGAGCATTATTCTAGCTCCAACACCCTAGGCCAAAGGATCCTAAAATTCATAAACTCAAATGCTATGTAGCAACTTACCATTCCCACAAGAGGGGAAAACATACTGCACCTGATCATCACCAACATGGGGACTCTATGCTCCAGACCAGAAGTGTATCCCTCACTGGTAAGATCAGACCATAGAGTAATCTCACTGTATATTCACATACCAACCCCAGCCCCTGCCCAGAAAACCACATTGAAAAAGTTGTCTAAAGCATATTCCACACACCTCAAAACCGAGACAGAGGTGGAATCCTTCAAAGCCCCCGGGCCTGTGGAAAATACAGCCCACACTGCTGAATCCTTTATAAGCGCATTCTATGAACACCTTCAAGAATGCACAGATCATGCAATTCCAAATATAACCAGGACCCAATCCTCCAAAGACAGGTGTCCTTTCTGGTGGACCCCAGCCACATAACAAAAAACAATAGAAGGAGGTAGCTACTACATGATCGAGCAATATCCCACAAAGGGAAGGCATCTCTGAACAGTATTTGGAACAAAATACGGGCACTCATAAAATCATCTAAGGCCAGCTTCAAGAGAATAATTGCACAAGACACTAAGGATAATCACAAGGCTTTCTTTAGTTATGTTAGGAATCTGGGTGGGAATTCCCAGATATACTCAGAAGTAGTCCTAAATGACAAAGAATACACGTAAGCCACATACATTGCCAACATTATTACTGACAGGTTCAGCACAAACGTCTCACTTCTGTGTCACTGTTACACAGAGGCAGAGTATACTAACCTGGAAAAAGGCCATAGCAAAATTCATTTAAAATGGGTGGCGAAAGCCAAACACAGTCTGGCTAGGCTTATAACTGCCCTAGGACAGATAGCCTAGTATGAACCTATTAACCTATTACATGATGTATCCTCCACTGATACACAGATGTAGGAAACCCAGTGTCAGCGATATCCCTGCAGTACTACACTATACCATGTAGCCATTCTTACTGAGCCCCACACATCCCTGGGAAGAATACTGTTTGCCATATAGCAGTCTCACGTACATGCCAACACACTAGGGATATGTTCATCCATGACTGGAAATGCATACAGTGGTCTACAATGAATTCTGCACATGACACACATGACCACCACAAGGGTATCATACAGACAGAAACCTGTTGTCCAAGCCATGCTCTATTACTGTAACACAACTGTAACTTTGTCATCAGTATGTACTTAACATAGTATTCCAATAGTACCATGTAGGTGGCAGCACCCATCATGTAGAACGGGTAATGGTGTGTACATATGGACAAGTGTTTTCTTGTCTATCCTGTGATATTCACATTTCAGAAGGTATTGTGCAGTCCCTTGGTGTATCGTCTAAGCAAGCAGGTGTCTTTATGCATATCAGCAACAGTTGCCATACACCTACACTGGATATCCATTACTCACAGACTTTGCTGTGTTATAACATGTGTGACATATACTCCAGACATGAGCCCTCACCCACATTAATATATCACAGCTTTCATGATTGTGTGTCACCCAGTTGGCCTAGGACACAGATCACTGCAGTAGCCTGCATTGTCATCAACATACATGTATGGCGTACGGTCTAGGAATCTGCAGCACATGCTGGCAAAGGTAACAACTGTATTCATATGAGGCAGGCTTCACACATAGGAACTATTGCAGGTCACAGGTACATATCTGTATGTGGCACACACATACCTGATGTGTGCATTGCAATTACTGTTATAATTATATGTCATACAATAATAAAAGCAAAACCCATCACACATTGACAAACACACACATGGCTTTTGTAGGATTCAAACCCCTACCTAAATATGTTATGACACTTGAGAGAGACGCATTAGCACAGCGTGCTATTCGCATTACAGGGTGGTTTCTCTTCTCCTGCTGCACTTATAGGGTGCTGACATCATCAGTCTTTACAAAGAGGAATGTACATCATGTAGTGTGTTATTCCAGTTGTCAAAAGGGACATTTCTTTCAAAGAGAATTGCACACATACACACTCCCTGCCCCCCAACACAGACTGAGCATTTGCAGAATTCAAACCCCTACCTAACTTTGTTATGACACTTAAGAGAGACGCATTAGCGCAGCACGCTATTCGCATTACAGGGTGGCTTCTCTTCTCCTGCTGTACTTATAGGGTGCTGACATCATCAGTCTTTACAAAGAGGAATGTACATCATGTAGTGTGTTATTCCAGTTGTCAAAAGGGACATTTCTTTCAAAGAGAATTGCACACATGCACACCCCCTCCAACACACACACTGAGCATTTGCAGGATTCAAACCCCTACCTAACTATGTCATGACACTTGAGAGAGAGACGCATTAGCACAGTGCACTATTCACATTACTGGGTGGCTTTTTTTCTCCTGCAGTATTTATAGGGTGCTGACATCAGTTTTTACAAAGAGGTATGTACATTTATTACTATCCCTCAGTATGGGGAATAACAATATATATGCATTAACAGACACCTAGTTCAGGGTCACATATGCACATCAGCACTGCCTGGTTATGTTTTATACCATGCTTCATGAACACAGGACTTGTAACACACAACACAACCAGGGAGTGTATCCATATACATCACAGATACACACACCTCTGGGTTGTTACCACTGCACTAAGCATGAAAGGCCATACATATACAACTACCATTGTGCAAAACTGCCTTTTGGTTTGGTGTGTAGTTCAGACCACCCCCCATATCCAGGAACCACACTTGGCTTCCCTGGGAACAATGTAGGATATGAAGGTGTTCACATACGCCATTACAGTGGTTAACTTCAGGTACAGGAATATTGACTGGGGGAACTACTCAGGCCTCAACAACATCACCCTACAGCCACTACAATTTGTGAATCCATGTGCTATGGCAGAACCAGTCACCACAGCCACAAGGGGGAATACATATTGGACCTGATCATCACCAACATGGGGACTCTATGTTCCACACCAGAGGTAGACCACCATTGTTAAGATATGACCATAACCAACTTTCCCTGGATGTCCATATCCCATCCCCACCACCAGGCAAGGAAATCACTGCTAACAAAGTATTTCTCAAAAGCAGACTTTGCACTTGTGAAGACTGGGGTGGAATACTTCAAAGGCCCTGTGCTAGAGGATTATACAGCCCAATCTGCAGAATCCTTTACAAATGCATTCTATGAGTACCTGCAGGTTTTCATTGATCATGCTATCCCAAATAAAACCAAGACTCCTCCACAACAGGAGACCTGTCTGGTTGACACCAGCCATATATAAGCTGTACAACAGAAGGAGGGAGCTAATACATAACAGAGCAATATGCCACAGAGGGAGGACATCTCTGAACAGTATTGGCAGGACACTTCAATCCCTCAAAATCATCACATGCAAGTTTTGACAGTGAAATTGCCCAGACACTACAGATAAGGCTCCCCTCAGTCTGGAATTGAATCCCAATTAATGTTAGACATAGCCCCTCGCCAATCCTCTTCCAGCATACTCCAGCCACATGGATGTGACATTGCAAATTCAACCCCTGGTATCTCCACTGTGTCCCTGCTTGATGGAGGCACAGCAAACTAGCCTTAAATGGTGCCTTCTGTGACCTACTTTACAGAGGCACAGTAGGCTACTGTACTGGGGAGACAGACGCCAAATACACTCTGGCTAGACTTATGTATTCCCTAGGGCAAACAGCCTAGTATCGACCTCTGCACCCATATGTTTATGTTTGGGATGCACAATATTTGTTGCTGATAAACTGTTTGCAGGCCTTTATTGCCATAGCTTTCCCTGTTTCTATGAACAACTTGTGTATCTATGGAAGATGTTTGATCATGGCAGGGTTCCAGTATATTACTTATGTCTCTGTTGTCATTTAACTGTGTGCACTGGGCAGATTGCTGTATTGTGGGAGGTTCCTGGCTTAACACATACAAATGCCAGATATGTGTGGCCGACTGCTATACTGAGACATGGCCTAAGTGTGTGAGCATGCCCAGTTCAGGCTTTCCATGGTTTGTTGCTTGACATATGTCTCATTTATCAAAGTGTGTGAGCATGCCCAGTGCGACCTTTCCATATGTTGAGATCTGAGGTCCACTACATTTGCGGTTGTGTGTGAACTTGAACAATATTTGACATTTATAGTGTGTGTGTTGGAAGTCATGTTGTGTTCTTACTGCCCAACTGCTTTGTGTCTGAACCCAACAGGGGTTATGCTGTGCCTGCAGGGTTTCCATGGGACAGTTTGCATACAATTGTCAACATTCTTTCATACTGACCAAACACTGTAATATTGTCATAGTGTAGTGGTTCAGTCCTTTCACTCTGGTGCACATTATCCTGGATTTGAGTCCCATCACTGCTATAAATATTCATACTGAGCACACCAGACTAAGGTATGACCATGTTGTATTTTGTTCAGGTATGGCCTACTTAAACCAGGCTTGTCCAACATTACTAGTGTATTCCGCAACTTGGGTGGACATTGACAAACACTACGCTATGTGCCCTAGGGCATTTCTAATCCTAGTCAGAGTGTGTTTGTCCTTCAACATACATTTTAACTGGAGTTTGCCATGACATTTTTCAAGGTTAGTATACTGTGCCTCTGTCTAACTGTGACATAAAAGTGATACCCAGGGTAAACCTACAATCTGCCATCCACTCATCAAGATTCCTCTTGAAGAGAGTCAATGAGGGACTCTCTGGCTAACCTGGACTGTGAATTTACTCAAGAGTGGAGGGAGCTTCTGGGTTATGGATCAATCAGTACAGCATGTCCTAATTATTTCAGTGCTGAGGTTCAGGTCTCTCATGTGCATAGCTCAATGGGATTCAGATTTTACAAGATGCAGCATGTGCATTGATTCCAGGTTGGACATGGCTTTATACATCAGGCACAGATCACCTCTGGGCAGGCAGTATGCCACTGTGTGGAGCTGCAGTTTGTTTAATCAGGCATATTTGGGGTCTTTCCAGTTGCTGGAGGTGTCTGCTAAGGTACATCCCACAAGGGGCGTTGTACTCAATTGTGAGCCTGATGAAGGATGACTGAAGAGGCATGATGACCTCCCCTGATCTAGATGTGAATACCTTCATGATTAGGAGGATATATAAAATGTTTTTTATAACCACTACGGCCACATGGTTGTCAAATGCGAGATTTATATCAACTTGTGTCCCCAGGTCTCTTATTACTTCTTCTGTACTTAATGGGTTACCACCTATGTGGTAATTGGTGGGCACTTACTGTTTTTTCCAAAGGGGATGACTATACACTTTTGTGTGTTTAGCTTGATGACATGGCTGTGGCACCAGTTGTCTGTTTCTATGAGGCCCTTTTGTAGGATGCTTGTGTCAGCTGGAGGGTCAGATATGGCACCCAGTTTGTAGTCATCTGCAAACTTGTTCAGACACAGTCCTTCCATGTTGGCCTGTACCTCCGAGAAATATATACCAAACAAGGGCAGGTTCCAGGACCAAGCCTTGTGGGATGCCAGTTGTAGCTGGTTTGGACTCTGACATGGCTCCAGCATTTCTGACCATGTCAGTTCTGTCCTTGAGACAGTTTGCAACCCATCTAGTGACATAGGGGTTTATATTTAAGCTGGTGAGGTTATCTATAATGACCAAGTGGGGTATTGTATGGAAGGCTTTTGCAAGGTCCAGGTAGGCTGTGTGGACCACCTTCCCCTCATCAATGGCCTTGGTCACTGTTTCAAATGACTCAACCAGGTTTAAGGGGCAGGATCTGCCCTTAAGAAAGCCACACTGGGTACGGTCCAGTGTCTGTAGGTCCCCAATATATTTATTTCTGAGGTCCATGATGATCCTTTCCATAGCTTTGCAGACCATGCTAGCCAGGATTCTGGGGTGATAGTTTGCATGATCCATTCAGGCACCACCTTTGTGGAGAGGGACCACTGTTGCTGTACACTGCAGTTTGGGTGCATATCCTGTGGTAAGGCTGAGATTGAGCAGTAGTTTTATTTGGTGTTCAGTTCTTCTTGGACTTCATGTTGGATGCAGCTCGGGACACCATATGGTCCCATTGATGCTGTGTGTTTTGCTTTAGGGACACTGGCTGTTACCTGAGCATCTGCGATGTCAGGGGGCCAGCACTCTGCTGGGATAGATATTTGGCCTTTTGGTTGGGGGGGTTTGCACTGAACCTGTCAGGTCAGATGTTGGCAATGTCTGTGGGTTTGGTGTATTGTTTGTCATTTTGGACTAATTCTGAGCATATCTGGGAATTCCCACCCAGGTTCCTACCATCAGTAAAGAAAGCCTTGTGATTATCCTTAGTGTTCTGTACAATTTTTATCTCGTAGCTGGCCTTAGAGGATTTTATGTGTGGCCATAGCTTTTTGTCATAATACTGATCAGTGATGCCTTCCCTTTTTGGGTTTTGCTCTATCATGTAGTAGCTTCCTCCTTCTCTTGCATGGTTTGTTAATGGCTGGGGTCCACCAGACAGGATGCCTACCTTTGGAGGATTGGGTCTTGGTTTTATTTGGGATTGCATAATCCATGCATTCCTGAAGGTGTTCATAGAATGCATTCATAAAGGGTTCTGAGGTCTGGGCCATATTTTTCACAGACACAAGAGCTTTAATGGATTCCACCTCAGTTTGGAGGAGTGCATAATTTGCTTTACACATGTTTTTCACTGCAGTTTTCTGGCCAGGGACTGGGGTCAGGATGTGAATATCCAGTGAGATTACTCTATGGTCTGATCTTACCAGTGAGGGATACACTTCTTGTCTTGGCCATAGAGTCCCCATGTTGGTGATTATCAGGTCCAGTATGTTTACCCCTCTTGTGGGAGTGGTGACAAGTTGTTCCATAGCATTTCGGTTTATGAAGTCTAGGAACCTTTGGCCTAGGGTGTTGGAGCTAGAATAATGCTCCCAGTCTATGTTTGGGTAGTTGCAGTCACCCAATATAATGTTGTTTGGAGAGACCTTCATATTTTCATGTCTTCTCAAGGTAGGCCAAGTGGGGTTCCTGGATTTAGGAGGGAGGTCTGCAGCAGGATACGAACTGGAAGGCAGTTTTAGCCACTGTTACTTGCACGTGGATAGTCTGTGCTGCTTCATGCTGTGGCACCAACCTGGGGGTGTGGGTATCCTTGACAATTATTGATACTCACCCTCTTTTGTAGTTTGTTCCATGTTTTCAGGCTGTAAAGCATGGTATGAGGTGTAACCTGGTAGTGCTAGGGTGCTCTTGGGAGCCTTGAACCAGGTTTCTGTTACTGCACAGATATCAACATTCTCCATGCTGAGGAGAGTTTGGAATGCATGCATCTTGCAGTTTAGACTTGTGGCATTGGGTAGCATTACTTCTAGTTTTGTATCCCTTGTGATACCTATGGAGGTGGGTTTGTGTTTTGAGCCTTTCCTATTCAATGCACTATGGGGGTGACAACAGCCGTTGCCAGTATCCAAAAGGCCAGGGATGATAGGTGCAAGCCATCCCTAGCAGAGCATCATGTCTTGCTCAGCATGTCATCCTAGGCTGACAGGCATTGGATCCCCTTTGACTAACAACAATACTTAAGCCAATTGTTGTAATTGATCATCTTGTCTTCATATTGTGGCATCATGCTTGGTGAGGGTAGGATGTTACTCATGGGTCATCGAGTTTGCATATACTACATGGTGTTACATTGCTTAACACATGGCAATCATGCCTCAGGTGGTGCTGCATGGCCGCCTATGTTGGATGCACATACTACACTCCCTGTACATGTTTGAAAGCAGGTTGTGTCAACTTAGGCATCCCTTTTACTATATGTTTGAGTCAGAGAGAGGTATCATTTCCAGGGTTCCTACTGAGCCAGTGTATGTGCTATGCATTGCCTCTTTGCCAAGGCCAAGGCATACTGGGCATGCCTCCTTCTGCCTACTGGGGCAGGCTCAGGTTGTTCCTCCTCCGAGTCACGCTCTGCCTGTGATGGCCTTGGCAATGGTGGGGGGCTGTTTGGGCCGGGCCTATGCTGGTCCTGCTGCAGCTGTTTTCACAGAATCATATTATGTAGCATAGCACATACCATGACAATTTGGGTACATGTAGTTGGTGAGTACTGCAAGGCTCCACCAGATGTGTCCAGGCACCGGAACCGTGACTTGAGCAGCCCAAACGCATGCTCTATTACATTACGTGTATGGCTTTCTGGTTCAGGTGTGTGTGCGTTTCTGATGGGTGTCATCAGCCACGGCTCCAGTGCATAGCCAACATCCCCCAATAGGTGACCATGTGGGATGTCCCCATTGGCAAATGTCTGTTACAGTTGCATCAGATGCCAGATATGGGAATCATGGTAACTTCCAGGGCAGCCAGCACACACATTCATTATTATGCCCTGGGCATCACACACAACCTGGCAGTTGATGGAGGGGAAGCCCTTGCGGTTAATGTAGGCCCTACCCCGCTCACCGGCTGGTGCTTTGATGCGTATATGAGTGCAGTCTATTGCACCCACTACCTCAGGGTATTCCGCTATTTGCTGGAAGAGACGCATATTGCTGGCCAATACCTCACGGGAATTGGGGAAATATACATGATCCCCGACATGTGCTGACATGGCATCCAGGAACTGGTGCAGTACCCTGGATGCTGATGCCTGTGATATCCCCATCATATCACCAGTTGGTCTTTGGAAGGTACCTGTTGCTAGTATTCTTAGACCAACACATACCTTGGTTTCCACTGGGATGGGTTCCCCTCTGTTGGTTCTGTGTGTGAGGCATGGCCTGCACAGCTCAACAATTTGCTGCAGGAGGTCTCTGTCCACTCTATAGTGCTCCACTATCTCCAGCTCATGTAACCCCTGGTAGGTGAGCCTGGGCCTGTACATTCTTCTCTGTCTCCTCACTGTGGGTTGTCCGGCAGCATTTGCATTGTCACCACCCATCAGCATGTTGCATATGTCACCTTATAGCAGCTATGGCAGCCCCTAGCATTTTTTGTCCGAGTGAAGCTTTTTCAGTTTTCACTTCTAGTAGCTTACTCCAGTGTTGCAATGTCTCATGAGAGACACATACTGCACTGTTGTTTGCAGAGTTTTCAGTGCTGGGCTGGGCTACTGTTCTGCCTGTGTAATTGCCTGATTCTGATTGTTTTCACCTGCTAGCTCTGCTAGTATTCCCTGGTAGCTTCCTACAATTTGTTGTGCTTCCTTTTTCCTGTCTGTTTCCTCAGGGGGGAGCGATGCGCATACAGGGGCAAACACGCACACAGCAGCTAACACGCGCGCACACATGCTTAGATGGACTACAACTTGCTTATTCGGGTTAAAACACGCGCACACCGGCGCAAACACGCTTACAAGTCTTTAAACAGGCTTCTACATGCTTACTCCAGTGTAAACGCGTGCACTCACGCTTACACGCGCACATTCCATCTTACTCGGGCTTCCCAGCATGCACACGCATGCATGCACGCTCAGCAAGAAACTTTGGTGTTATCCACAGTGTACACCTTCCATTTCTTGGCTTTCCCTTATCTACCTGTTGACACACCTCTTTCCATGATGTCTAACTGACAGCTTTCACATGCCACTCTGCTCCAATGAGCTTCACTTCTTTCATACATACCCCCCTGTGATGTCACCTATCTCCTACTCTGTTACTCCTTTTATCCTACTCCTACACTCCAGGGAATGTGCTCATTTGCCATGTAAAAGTACGATTCAGTATCCTAACACTCATTTACATAGGATTGCCTACTAATGCTTAGTTACATGTCTTACACTGAGCTTCCCCCCTTAGCAACCCCTACTCGGTGGTCATGTTTTTTTCAGCCTGCTATTCCCTTACATTGTAAAGTGATGGTTTTCCTTTTTACTTTTCTGTTTTTTTGCAGCGCAGTCCGTTTGCGCTGCGCTGCACTATGTTTAAACATCAGTAATCGCCAAAAAAAATAAACATTTTTATTTTAATTTTGCATGTGGGTACGTTGCCAGTGGACACATATTTGGCCACTGGCATGCTTCCTGGAACATATGCAACATTTATTTGGAGCTGACAAGGCTCCATTGTGGTATTTGCAGAACGGTACTCAGTTGTCAACTGAGTACATTTCTGCAGCTAACACGGCTCCTACATGGACAGGTTTGTGCCTCCTGGATCGCAAATTTACCTCATTTGCATGCCTTTTGGCTGCAAGTGAGGTAATTTGCATATCCAAACCCTGTCCGTGTAAGAGCCGTTTTAGGAGCTCTCTTACATGCCCCTACAGGCTGTTCGTGGATCGCTCGTCGGACATGATGGCTGCATGGAGTCTTGCTCTACTCTTAGACTCTGTGCAAGCCATCGTGAATCCGGCCCAAAGTCTTTTTCCATAGAATTGTTACTCCTCTGGTCTTATTTTTAAAAGAAGATGAGCAAGCATTATGTATTCCTTAGGGTCCCACATAAATGTGTCATTTATTTTAAAGTGTGTCTCTTGGAGAAAAACTACTTGAGCCTTGTTTAGTTTAAGATACCTTAGTAGGTTGGCTCTCTTATGAGTTGTTTAAGCCATTGGCATTTAAGGATATCAAAGTTAAATCCATATCAGAATTCTTTAAAGATTAATAATAAAGGAACTTGTATTAATAGAATCCTGTATACATAATACTCTTCTTGAATAGACAATAGAATATCACTATTTGTATTTTTATTTATCTCAATCCAAATAACTTTCCCCATGAAAGATAAAAGTAAAACAATTGTGTCAGGCATTTCAAAACTAGAAAAACAGTTAAATAACAAAAAATGTGCATATTTCACTCTGATATAGTCCTTAATATACCCTATACATGGAATGAATTACATTCCTAGTCTAGCAAACAAAACTAAATCTGCTAGACTACCTATCCCAACCATCAACCTTTGTTGGTTTGAGCCCATGAAAACAAAGTAAAAAATGGAGAATATATTATAAATTAAGAGAAAAATAGAAGTGATAAACAACCAATCAGATATTGATTCCAGTTAGGTTTTAGAGATGAGTTACACACACTATTATTAGAAACATTAAACATTTATACAGTAATTATTCACTAAGGAAGTAAGAGACATATTAGGATATATATAATCGGAATTTAGTGCTTAATAGACTAAGGAAACATTAGCTTTATTAACAATCCAAATGATTACCCAAAATACCTAAGCATGTCATCTGCATTAGTTCTAATAAAAACTTCAAAATGGCAGAACAAATCAAAGAATCATTTTAACAATTGTATTTACATGCCCTCTGAATAAATCTTATCATGACAAACTCCCACTAAATAAAAACTTCACAAGAACTGGATGTTAGCACATAGTGAGTGTGTGCCATTCCCAAAAGATGTTAACATCAATTTTTAGAAATATTCCATAAGACATATTTGTCCTTAATTAGCTCCTACACTTTTGGAATAGCAGATGTTTAAATAACTGACTAAAATCAATAATAATTAACTCATCAGTTAAAATGACAAAAAATAGTAAACAACATTATTTATATAAAACTTACTATGGATAATAGGTCTTAAAAGTGAATGACTCAAAGACAAAATTAAGATAGAGATAGCTGTAAATATCTACCATATTAATAGGGTAATACTGAAACTCATAACTTGTTTGTTGTGTTATCACAAGTCATAGATATTACTGAGCTCTTTCCCTGTCATAAAGTGCTAATATACTAAAAAACATGACTTTATAATAACTGAAAACATGACATCAGAAATACAAATAATATCTAGGATACAAAAAGGAAATCAACATTTTAAATGCAAAGTAATTATAGTTCAATCAAAATTATTCATACATATATTTGTTAAGATTTAGTATGGTGTTTGAGTATCCTTACAGTAATTACCGGTAGTCATAAGCATTTCCTATAAATGTATAAGCCTATACTAAACACTTGCTAACTGCATTGGAAAGTTATTTATAAAGATCTATTTATAAAAAATTCCAATATATTCACTAGAAATAGTGGCTATAATTAACTGTTTACAAGAAAAAATAAAATGTCTGTATATATTTGATCATAAAATATAGTCACTATTATAAAAGGGAACCATGAATATGTTTGCAGACAGCTCATAATTCTTGTAAAAGAAGCCTACTGTGCTATATTAACCAATCAGAGACTTGACATTCACAATTAGCCTTTCATATACACATTAGATGTAATCTGATCTGCATGCATAGAACGCATGATGTCATGAGCTAAGTAAGAAAGCTTCACTTCTTAAATTTCAAACTGACATTTTCCCATCCAGCACACTACACAGTACAGTTTCCTCACCTCACTTTAACTGTATCACAAAGTCTGCCTATTTACAGTAACAAATGCAAAGTTTAACTGTCAGATACTTCCAAACAGTAAAATAACATTCAATGCCAATGAGAGAGCAAACAGCACTTTAACATTAAACTCTACAGGAAACATAACTTGTAACCATTTAAAAACCTTGTGACATAAAACATGCAAGCATATAACTGTCAGAGAGACCCAATTTATGTCAAAAGCAGGCAAACTGCTTTTTGTTCACACAGGTACCAATATATATTCTGAAACAATCAGAAGTTATAAATATTAAAGAAACTAGTTAATATATACTAAATCATAGATATGCACCGTTATCCCATGTATCCAAATCAGTTTTGATAAATTAATTTAAGCAGTGACTATGCCTATGTAATAGCTCAGAAGAACATTTAGCAGAGCAAAGGGCTATATATTATTTGAAATAAAGTATGTCATCTTAAGGTCATAAAACCAAAGATAGCTTACTATTCAATTGTATCACTCAATAAACCAGTAATATTATACTAATATACTAAAAGCATAAACAGTTATTTAATTTGAATATGAACAAAAAAAGTATAGAAATGAAAAAGCAAAAAGAGAAAGAAAAACAATAAGAAACATATTGTCATGACATACCTTACTTGAAGATTTAGCAAGTATAAAACAAATTAAAGTCCAATTGCAGTAGATGCTTTGAGAGATTTAGTGGGAACAGCAATCTTTGACTCAGTTTTTTGTTTTTTCTTTTTAACATCAGTCCAAGGAGATTTATCAGTAACTCTCTTCAGAGATGCAGATGCCCATTCCATATCTTCAGGTAAGAAAATAATGTTATTGTTTTTAATAAAGGCAGTGGCTTCTTCTAGGGCATTAAATGATCTCATGTCATTCTGATACAGAATTTTTATTTTGGCAGGAAAGACAACCTGTGTTTTGATGTTATTCTGCTTTAACAGTTTTATTAATGGCCAAGCTTTTTTCCTCTGCTCCAAAACCCTGGTAGAATAGTCATTATCAAACCTAATTGGGTTTTGATTAACTTTTAATGGACTTTTCCTCCAGGCAGATTTTATGACCAACTCCTTGTCCAAATAAGATAGAAACTTTATGACAATTGATCTGGGAGGAGTAGAGGAGGATGTTGACACTGGCTTTCCTAAAGCTCTATGAGCCCTTTCAAAACCAAAGGACAGACCCTCCTTTAAATCTAAAATCTCTGGAATCCAGGTATTTAGGAAAGAAATTATATCTTCTCCTTCTCCTTCTCTCAGGTATATCAAAAATCCTTACATTTGACCTTCTCTCCCTGTTTTCCAGGTCATCCACTTTATTGAGAAGCCAAGTGTTTTGTTTGATGAGGAATTCTTTCTGGCTTTCTTCTTCCTTCAGTCTTCCATCAAGATCATTCAGGGATGTTTCTAAGTGTGTTATTCTGGATTGATGCTGCTGTATAAGTTCCTTGAGAGAATCTGTTTGTTTCTGACAATTTTCCTTGAGGTTTTGTAAATTCTCCTTAAAATCATCCATTTTTAGTGAGAGTTCTTGTAGAGCAGATGTCACAAGCTGCATTTCTTTTTTTAAAGCCATGTCAGAATGAGAAGTCTTCAAAGTGCTCATCTCCACAAATGAAATATTCTCCTTCATAATTTGACAGGAAAAAAACTTTCCTAAGTTCACCAAAGTTACTAATAATATAGTTTATACTTTCATCTATCAATTCTATTTTTGCTAAAATAAAATAAGTTATTTCCTGTTTTTTATACTAGTTTCATGGAGCTGTGAAAAAACGCTGCTATCAGTTGGCTATCTTGGCTCCACCCAGCTCTGAAATGTTTGATATGTGCAATTATTAACTTACTTACCATATTCTGATACTAAATTGTTTCATTACCTAGCAGTGACTGTTAAAAATAACAATTCAAACTTGTACCACCTTCATTCAGGATTGTACTGAATATGAATTAAAAAAAAAACAATTTAACACCTCCATAAAGCATTCCTAAATGTGCTGTAGAACTAACACAGATTTTATTTAATTTTACCACCTCTAGAAACAAACTATCACACACTAAACACCCAGGGCTTGAATTTAGATATGGTCTTAAACACGTTGCTTAGAAATATTTGTACTAAAGATATTTGCAAAAAGTAGTTTATTACTTGTATACAGGCACAAAAATAACATGTTTAATACTTTGAATTTCTCCTATTTTATAAAGGCATTTGTAGAAGGTCATAAATGCAAATTAAATTAGGAAAACATCAATGTATGCATGTGTGTGGAATAAATGTACTGTTTTATGCAATAAAATGCATATGCACTATTAAATGTGATTTCAAAACTTCTTTAGTTTACTTCCATGAATAAACTTAATAAACCACAATGTATTTAAAGCAGCTATTAAATCTATTAAAAGAAAAGTAAATATTAATACATGTGCAATGACTTTATCCAGGTAGTCTGTTGTACAATGAAACAGGAGTTTTAAATGGACACATTTTAGCCATGAATAAACCTGATTTAAATTAAATATGTCTACAACTCTTACTGTTCTGTTAGACTTTAGATGTCATATGCTTTATGTAAGGATTTGTGTCACTAAATTAACTGCAACCATTTCAAACTTCAGGACATCAGTTCCAAACAGCTCTTGGAAATGAAAAGCAAACAGCAATTCAGCTACATAAGATGAATCGATACACAAATACATTCAGACCCAGAAGGCTGTCAAACCACAAGTAACAGTACTGTATATACAAATAAGTAAATAAAAACAATGAAAACATGCACTTTTTATTTATTTTATGTTTATTTTTCTTGTTGCTCCCAAGTGGGACTTCACCTCCTACACCAACAATTTTACATACATTAATACCCACATTTGGAAAAATGAGGAGAACTCAGCAAGTCCGTGTACAAATACATTCACTACAAGTATGCTATCAAACCACAAGTAACTATTTTTAAGAAAAAAAAAACAGCAAAAATGCACAAAAATGGTTCTTTGGAGGTGAGCTATGCCTTCTGAAACCTCCATGTTGGAGGCCCCCCACACCCCCTTACTTATTTGTGCTAACTCCGTAGTCATACAACCACTGAAACGTCTGCAAGTTTACAAATTGTACACTTTACTTCAGCAGACAGTTCCATTTGGCAGTTATTTGTTTATTTACTTATTTATTGATATTTGTTTACTGGGAACATCAGTCAGGGCAATGGCATTATTTTTTTAGAAGAGACTTGGGGAGAAAAGCTCCATTAAAGATAATATTAAGACAATCACAGAAATATCTTGCATGCAAGATGAATAAGTAATATCAATTTACTATAGCTGCTATATGAAATTAAAGTCAATGATTTACTGGCAAAGACAAAGAATAATGTAGTTGCTAGAAGAAAAAAAGAGAATGATTTAGTGGTAAATGATATTATAACATAACAGTAGCTGGACTATTGGGAATATTCAGTAGCATACATAGGGCAAGGCAAGAAGGGTAACAGCCCAGGATGCAAAGTGATGGGAGTCACCAGCAACTGATCACAATCTCTCTTTAATGCAATACTGGCTTTTAAAATCCAGTATTGCATTTGGGGTCAAACCTGAGCACTGTAGCATTCCATGTGTGGTCTAAACTGTAGCAACTGATTACTACATTGTAGCAAGCAGGTTACTAAACTTTATAAGTAAATAAATCTCTTTTTTAACTAAAACATGAGTGCTGTAGTGATATGCACAGGCAGGGTATAAACTATAGCAATGTATTAACTGATGCTACATTTAAAGCAAGTAGTTTGCTACTGTTTAAAAGAAGATTTTTTTAATAAAATGTGTTGCAGTAGAGTTGGGGGCAGGGCACATATACGCAATCTGAATGGACACCTGTTTTTTTTTTTTTTTTTGCTGTTCAGTGGAAGTGTTGGGAGGTGGCTTAATACTGTAAAATGCATTGTTTTTGCTCTTCACTTGAAGAGCTGAGGGGGTGGGGTGCTGGTTCATGGTACCAGCAGAGGGCATTAGTTGAGCCAGCTATGCTTCTTGGAATATTGAATAAGATGGATGAAGCTGTGAAAAGAGGGGAGAATACAGGTGATCTGGACAAACCTCGTGCCAAGAAAACTGTCTGATGGGAGAGTGATTAAGAGGTTGTTGTTGCTGTTGTTGTTGTTTGTCTTTCGGCTTTTCCCGGTTAGGGGTCGCCACAGCGGAACTCCGGTCCACTAATGACTGGCAGTTAGATTTTCACGAATGCTGAGGTGCCAGCTCGATGTCCAACCTTCAACAAAGGCACACCCATTTATGCATGTCTTTTGAACACTCACCCAACCGCGGGGAGGACATGCAGACTCCACACAGAAGGCACTCCCCACACTTCAGCCGGGAATTGAATGGGAGAACATCTTGCTGTGAGGCAACAACGCTACCACTGCACCACCGCAGATTTAGAGTGATTAAGAGGTAAGTGCCAGAAAACATTAAGACTAATGGCTGTTTTGTTTGGAAGTATACTCGCCAAATTAAAGAAGGACCTTACTTGATAATGCCTTTACTCTGAGGTCTAGTGATTTACCAGGTGGGATTGAGCTAATGGTATTGTCATAAGGCAAATCAGAAATATTAGAGCCAGTTAAATAACCAGAGTACCTTAGACTGTGTGCTTTCAGAGGATATGGATGGATGGGGGGGGGTTGACTATGTTGTCTCTGGGAGTGTGCACACCACTACCAGCAATGATACCCTTTACAAAACAAGTGATTTAGCAGCAGAGGTGGAGATACATACAGGTATCTTAGTGGGACACTTCTTTTGGCTTGCTGTTGCAGAGGGTCCCATATGCTGGTCCCTGTAGGGTGGGGTAACATTCAACTGCATACCAGTTGAGGGAGGGGGCACAGACGAGAAGCAGACTGAGTATAAGTGGAAGTGGCGAACACACCTCACCAGGGGGACATAAGGAGCACCATCTAGCATTGTATAGATTTAAAAATGTAACAGAGAAACTGTTAGAAGAGCTACAAGGAAGTAATAAGGAAATAATAGATTGATTAAATTAAATGAATTCAGCAGTGGTGGGTATGAGTGGAAACTAGTAACATGTGTGTGTGTGTGTGTGTGTTTATATATATATATATATATATATATATATATATATATATATATATATATATATATGTATATATATAAAAGCAGGTGGTATTCCAATTTACATAAGTAATATAACATGGGGTAAATATTCACAAGATGTACAAAAAGAAATACAAGAATGTCTCTACATCATGTTAAGTGGAGGGCTTAGAGTTTTTGTTTACTTGTTTATGGCATTAGCTGTTGAACCTACAAGAGAGTATAGAAACTATTTAGCCAGTTGTAGAGCAGGAACAAAGCCAGGATTCTGCTAGAAATTAATGTGGCTTTCAGCCAATCTGGGACAAATTTCAACAGAATCAGGGACAAATTCAGAAAAAATCAGGGACGCTTTTAAAATATTAGTGCTATTAACTTGAAACTTTGACAAAATCAGAGCATATGAATTATTATACTTTTTCTGAAGTAAAGAAGTCTATAACTCTTAATTATTGCCATTATTTATTACATGCAATTCACCACCTTTCCTCCAAAAGTCACTAGTTTTAGTAGGGATTAAGAGGGACAGAGCTAAGATTTGAGTCAAAATCAGGGACATACCTGACAATCAGGGACAGTTGAGAAGTACCCAGGGTGATTGTAATTCAGTTTCAGGATCTGGCAACACAGCTGGAGTACGGGGAATTTCCTGCAGATCTCTTTGATTTTAGGTGGTCATCTGGGCATAGTGGTCTGTTGAGACAGCAGTCATGGAGAATGTTGCTTATTGCTGTGGATTTTGAAGGTTTATGCATTATATCATGAGTCACAAGTAGCTGTGTGTATGTGAGCTGCTGGGGTAATTCAAGCCAGTGTAATTGTTTTAGGGCAGAGCAACTGTGGGTTGTGCAGAGTTTACTGGCAGCACATTTTACAATTTTGGTGTAAGATTATAATAATAATGTAGACTGAAGATTAGTGAGGATTGGTGCCCCATATAAGAGTGAAAGAAACAGGTAGGTACTAGCCATGGTTGTTTTGGTGGTGTTAGTAAGAAAGTTTTTAGCTCACGATCACATTTCTAGCTTATTGTGATTTTTTTTTTAACTGTGTATTGAACATGCAGATCAAATTTAAGGTTGTCATCTAATAATATCCTAATAGTTTAGTGTATGGAACCACTTCTATTACTGTATTATTGATGGAGGTAACTATGTTAGCTTTATCTTGTGTGTGGGATTCAGGGGAAAAAAGGAGTAACCTATTTTTTCTGGAAGGGGTGAAAGCGGTTGTTCATTCTGGAGCCAACTTCTGATGGAAATAAAAAGATTGCTGTGTGATTTGTTGAAGATGGCTTTAGCTGTCTGTGGAGCAAATAAAGGTTGAATCATCACTGCACTGGATTAAGGATTGCATGTCATGAGGTAAATAAATTGTTAATAAAAACATTAAAGCAGAGAGGGCCAAAAATAGAGTCAAGAAGGGAGAGAAAGCAAGAGAGAGAGAATGTGTAATGCCATTTTATAAACTGATATCTGAAGAGGATAAGCAGCTATTGAACCATGGCAGAGTAGGCTGAAATGGACCTAGGGAAGACATTTGTTACAGGAGGTTGATATGTAGGACAGTGTCAAAGGCTGTAGGCAAGTCAGAGAATAAATAGAAAATAGGTTTGCCACTGTCTCTGGTTTTGTTGACTGTGTTTGTGAAAGATAGTTGGGCACATGTTGTGCCATGTTGCAGATGAAAGCCATGTTGTGTGGGAGTGAGGAATTGGTCATGGAGGAAGTAGTGAAGTAGTTGCATATGACTACATTCTGCCAGAATTTTAGACAGTGGAGACAATATAACTATAGGTTGAGCTACCACCTTTGTGGAGTGGAATAATGTATAGCATTTTCCAAGAGGATGGGACATTGAATCCTTGTATTGACCTGTTTATAAGACTAGAAATGGGATAGGCTCCAGCATTCATTGCAGTTATGAGGTATTGTGCTGGGGGGTATCAGCAGATGGTGAGCTGGGTTTTAGCTTTTGCATAAGATTTTTATAGAGGCAACTGAAATGGGCTGTAAAGTGAAATTAGATGAGCTAGTAGGATGTAGATGGATTGTATTGGGCGTCATACGAGTCACCTTAGTAAGGTTTGCTGTGCTGTCAGTGAAGTATGAGTTGCATTGGAATGTTATAGGTTCATAGGTTCATAGGCTGGTACTAGGCTATCGGCCCTAGGGCCTATACAAGTCTAGCCATAACAATTCCCTGGCAATTTCATTCCACACTATTTACTTCCTGGACCCCTGTCTAGCAGGGTGATTGACGTGATCCCCGGGGTGAATTTCCTTTCTCCCATCCAATCGTCAAGGTTCCTTTTGAAGAGGGCCAAAGAGGCGCTCTGCTTGACATGTATGGGCAGTCTATTCCAGAGTCCGGGGAGTCTCTGGGTCAGGAACCTATCCCTCCAGCGTGTTTTATTTATTGTGATGACAAGGTTTAGATCCCTGGAGTGTGTGGCTTTGAGGGATTGGGATTTCTTTAAGTGTAGCATGTCCAACAGCTCTGGGTTTGACATGGCCTTATATGTTAAGCAGAGATTGCCTTTGAGTAGACGATATGTGACAGAGTATAGCTGGAGTTTTTTAAGGCAGTCAGCATAGGGCATCTGCTTTAGGCCTGTGATTCTTTTAGTGAGGTATTTCTGCTGCCTTTCCAGTTGTTGCAGGTGTCTTGAGAGGTACATACCAAATGGGGCATTGTATTCTATAATGGGTCTAATGAGGGATGAGTACAGTGGGACAATGACTTCCTTTTTCCTGGATAAAAAGCCCTTAGTGATGAGGTGTGCCACATAGAAGGATTTCCTGACTGTTATGGCAATGTGGTTATCGAAGGTGAGATCACTGTCCACCTGTGTCCCTAAGTCTCTTATCACACTTTTGGTGTTTAGTATACTGCCAATTCATGGGTACATGTTTTTTTCCAAAGGGGATAACTATACATTTCTTGGCATTGAGCTTGAGCCCATGGCTCTGGCATCAAGCATCTGTTTCTGTAAGGCCCTTTTGTAGAGTATCCACATCATTTGGAGATTCAATAATGGCTCCCAGTTTGCAGTCATCTGCGAACTTTGTTAGCCAGAGTCCCTTAGTATTGGCCTGTACTTCAAAGAAGTAGATGACAAACAAGAGTGGTCCCAGGACTGAACCCTGAGGTACTCCACTTGTCACTTGTCTGGAGCTGGATTTGGAGTCAGCTACTTTTACATTGTGGGTTCTGTCAGTAAGCCAGTTGGCAACCCATCAAGTGACGTAGGGATTAATGCCCAGCTTAGTAAGTTTATCTATGATTCCAGAGTGGGGGATGGTGTCAAAGGCTTTGGCGAGGTCCAGATAGTTTGTGTGGATTGCCTTACCCTCATCCACTGCTCTGGAGACTGATTCAAAGAAGTAAATCAGGTTCAAGAGGCAAGCTTGGCCCTTCAAGAACCCGAACTGGGCGGATTCCAGTGTTTGAAGGTTGCCAATGTCTTTGTTTATAAGTTCCATGATAATACGTTCCATGGCCTTGATCAGGCTCATCAGACTGATGGGGTGGTAGTTCCCGGGATCCAAGGTGGATCCCCCCTTGTGGAGTGGGATAACTGTAGCTCTGCGCCACTCAGTGGGCATGAAGCCTGAGGTGAGGCTATGATTAAACATGACACTTAGGTGAGGTGCCAGTTCATTTTGTAGTTCATGTAGTACACAGCCTGGGATGTCATCTGGTCCCATGGATGCTATATTCTTAGCTTTGGAGAGTGTGTTTTTTACCTGTGGCCATTATTACCAGAATTTGGCAATCTTCCAGTATTGAGATGGGCCATTTAGGGGGTGAGAGGGGGGTGAAGTTGGCACTGAATTGATCTGCCAGGATATTGGCAATATCTTTGGGATCAGTATATTTAATGCCATTCTGTTGTAGCACAGAGCAGATCTGAGCATTGCCATTTAGATTCTTGACATAGTTATAGAATGCCTTGTGGTTTCTTTGGAATCTTTGGCAATTTTATTTTCGTAACTAGCTTTGGAGGATTTTATGAGGGATCAGCTTCTTACTGAGGCTGGCAAGGGAGTTTTTTGCATCCTGGGATTTTCCTCTTTTCTGCAACAGTTTCTTCCTTTTGTTGTAAAGTTTGTTTATGGCAGGGGACCACCAGATTGGCTTCATTTTTTTGGAGGAGAGCATCTTGGTTCTATTTGGGATGGCACAATTCATGCATGAGTGGATATGCTCGTACAGTGCCTTAGTGTAGGACTCAGCAGTTGAACTTTCAGTTCCCGTCTGCATGGGTGTCATGAAATTTGTCACTTCTGACTTGAGTAGCATGAAGTTGACTTTGGAGAAGTTTTTTATGGAAGTTTCCTTACTGGGGGGTGGGTTGGGATGTGGATGTTAAGGGTGATTAGCTTATGGTCTGACCTGATCAACGAGGGGGTGACCATAGATGTGGAGCATTGATTTCCCATATTGGTAATGACCAGGTCTAGGATATTGGAGCCCCTGGTGGGACAATGAATTAGTTGATCCAGGGCGTTGGAGTTTATGAATTCCAAGAACCGTTGGGCAAAGGTGTTGGTACACGAGTAGTTTTCCCAGTTAATGGCAGGGTAGTTGAAGTCACCCAGTATTAGGGTGTTTGGTTGTATCTTAATATTTTCCAGTATGTTTAGAAAGGTGTAATGAGAATATTGGGGCATGGTGGGGGATCTGTAGCAAGCTACAATTTGTATTGCAGTCTTACCTAGTATTAGTTGCACCTGGAGAATTTCAGATGCATTGTGCTGGGCGACTAGCCTGGTGGTGTGAATATCCTTGGTGAATATGGACACCGTTAGTGTTTCGATCCTGGTTTGGTGGACAAAAAGTGTGGTAAGAGTTGTAGCCTGGTATTGCAGGGATGCTCTCTGGAGCCTTGAACCAGGTCTCAGTTACTGCACAGATATCGATGTTCTCCATTTTTAGGAGTGCCTCAAGAGAGTGCATTTTGAGGTTTAGACTTCTAGCATTGAGTAGCATTACCTTCAGATTTTGCATGCTTGTACCTGTTACAGTGGTGGTTTTGTCCTTTGAACTTTGCCTAACAAAGGCACTATAGGGGTGGCAAGAGACTTAGCCAGTAACCTGAATCCCAGGGGCGACAGGTGCAGACAATCTCTGGCTAAGCATCATGGTCTGTCGATCATGTTGTCCCAGGCAGACAGATACTGGATCCCCTTTGAATGACACAAGAAGCTTAACCAATTGTTGAAGTCAATCATTTTGTACTTATATTGTAGTATCATTCTGGGCGAAGGCAGGATGCTACTCAGGGCTAGGGCCATGCCTGCCTAAGCCACATGATCTGAGAGCTCTTTCATGTCTCTTTTCATGTAGTCCAGGGAGGTATGTCTCAAGTCATTCACTCCAACATGGACAATGACAAAGTCATATTTGTACTTGTTGTGGAGTGACTTGCGTGCATGTGTTATGTGGCGGATCCTGGCACCCGACAGGCAGCTGACTGTAATTTCTCCTTGTTCAGCCTGGTGAGTGGGACATCAGTGTGCCTGACTATAGAGTCACCTATAATTAAAGTGTTAGGTACATTGTCTTGCCTTAGGGGCTGTTGCTGGGTGGCACACTGGTGTTGTGAGCTATGTGACACTTTGTTTTTGATTGGTGTTTGCGTTTCAGCTTCAGAGGTCCTTGTTGCTTGGGCAGGTTACAGTTAATGGCCTCTGCATATATGGATTTAGTGTTGCTATGTGTGGGTGTTGGTGGTTTGAGTTTAGAAGGGCTATTTGTTGCTTGAGGTGTAGTGCGGGTGTTAACCTTCTCCCCTTGACTGTCTAGCACAATCTTGGGTAGAGAGAGCTTTGCTTCCAGTTTGGCTATGTAAGTGCATCTCTCACAGGTTGTAGTGTTGGGTGGTAGGAGGAGAGAGTTGTCAGTGTACATGAGACAATTGCTGCATTGCCCCAGTATGCCCAGATTCAACAGGTGGGCAGGAGAAATTTGGACATGCCTGGTTTGTTGCTTTTTTTATAAAGTACAGGAGCCGTTTTCCCTTACCTTAGCAAGCTACTTTGCAATTATAGGCTGTTTAGTGCCTATGATTAATTTCTCTTTATTAACAAGGAGAGTTGCATGCTTGTATCAGTTTAAGACTTCCTAGTGCTTTCCAGCAGGTATTAGAGCAAGTGCTAGTCACAGGGATGCTTAAAGGTAAGATGAAAAAAAATGTTTATCCTAAACACTGCAGTGTGCACTAGAGAAGTTAGATGTGAAAGTAGGTAACTTAAGTTTTACCTGACTAAAATGTTAAGTTTTAGTGGGGAGTCACTATTTTTAAAACAGCAAGATAGATTGAAAGGGGGTGGTCACTTTTGTATTCTGTTACTATGGAATACAGTAGGATGGCTAATAAATTTAAATAGTTGAAGGGGAGTGATTTCACAAAATGATAATTTTGTGCTTACACAAGCTAGTGAAAGCAGAGAGGAAATGATATATGTGGTCAAATTAACATAAGAGGCAGGCAACTAGAAAGACAGTGGTATTTAAGAACAAAATAGTAACAGGGAGTGCGGGTGGGAAAAAACTCACAAGAGACAGAGCTGTGGTCTCTTTTGAAGTTTTAATATGCAGTTAAAAAGCAGACTAGAAGTAAAACACAAGGTAAAGAAAACAAATCACAGTATTCAAAATATAAAAAGGCAATAAAGTAATACAAAATACAACAAATAAAAAGCAAACTAACCTTTCCTTCACAGCAACATATTGCAGAATAGTTGGAAGAAGGGTTTAGTTGGCTTTTAATTCTAGGCTACAATATTTCTTTGTCAGAAGATCAGAGTTTCTTTGGGTTGTTCTTACTGCTATTTTGAAGATGGGAAAAAAGTATTGTTTTAATCAGCGTTACTCTGTGTTTTGGTAAACTTAAATAGCTCTTTGGAGTTTTGCAGGTTTTGGCACATATTATCTTTTAATCCTGTTTTCCAGGGTTTTTTCTTTCTGTTTTGCATTAGTATTTTACCAGGTTTGCTTGGCTAAGGAGTATGGTTACACTTTATTCTTTTCCTTCTTAATGGTATATGGCAGTTGAGAATATTTATGATTACTGTATTAAATTCCTGAAAAGTCTCATCTAAGGCTATGGCTAGTTATTAGATTTTAAGGTAGATGTAAATGTGTCAATATTAAATGTTGATAGGTTATGAATTACTTAAGCAATAATCCACTCCTGTTTGTGGATATATATCAGGATTTACCCAAGGTTGGTATGGTTTGATCATGAGGGCAAAGCCTAAGTGATTAAGCAGCACTAATCATGGGTAAATATGGATATACCCATAAACAGGAGTGGATTATTGCTTTTATACAAATACATTGTATAATGAAGAAATTGCTAACCTTTCTTGAATAATATCTTTGTATAATGGTGCTGTTGCATTCTTCCATATTCTTCCTTGTTTGCTAATGTACTGCGCATGCATATGGGACTTACATTCCCACACTTGTAGAGTACATCAGTGCTCGGATTATGTCATATGGTTGGTTTTCATTTATATAAATGTACAATTGCCTATGTCATAAGTAATAATTTAATAAAGATGTTTCCTGTTTAAAAAAAAAAAAAAAATATATATATATATATATATATATATATATATATATATATATATATATATATATAGATGGTAAAAATGTGAACATTTGAAAGGTATGATTGCTGAGATTGTATGAGGGATGGTGCAGATTCTTTTGTTTTGTGGAACATACCTGATTTTTCTCATATTTTGCTCTGTCCCTTAGCATATGTCAATAGAAATGATCACCTTCTCAAAGGTAATTCAGTGTCCAGACTGTTTTCTATTGGTATATGCTCAATTTACAATGGGCACGCTAGTTGGGTTGTCCAATCAGTGTGTTCATTTTGAATAGCAATGAGACGGTAGTATATAATTTGTAATAATGTTATTCAGGCTGTTGGATAATAAGAAATATATTTGCTGGTACAGATACAATTATCCAAGCTAGAATTGTGCCATTATCATGTTTTTCATTACTGAGAGCAGTTATAACCTGTATAAAACTACAGAGACTCTTGCATTTTAGCAAATTCGCCAGTTTCAGTACCACCATGTCAAAAACAAAAATTATGAATTCTTAATTGTCTGAATGTTATATTCACTCAGATGATGTCTGCAGAGAGATCTAAAGCAATCTAGGCCTTATCTGAGTTTTTGGTGCTTAGTTTATATGAACATGAACAGGGCCATTATCTTTGCATATCAAAGAAGGCTCTAACTTACAATATTTAGAGTGTTGCATTTCCCTGGCCTTCTTATATACCCTGGAATAATAAAATACTATATTATACATTAATGCATTATAAAGAGATTAAAAAAATAATTAAAAAGAAGGGGCACACTGCATCTAACATTAATGCAGGTTGGCAAACTACCAGATTTAAGAAAAAATATTCAGTGGCTACAGAGAACATGGGAACAGCATTATAAAATATGTGTTTAACTTAGAGAAAATGTGTCTAGATATTGTTAAAAGTTCAGCTTTATGGATTTTAAGATGGACCATCCATTATTGGTGTGGGTGTTTAATGTGACTATTGTCTGTGGCAAATTATTATTTGTCCACTCATATATTAAGATGTTCCACTGAAAATGTTGCTTATTGCTTTCTCCCTATAACACCAGTAACATTGTGTTGTTAATGACATTGCTGTTATTGACACTATCTGTGTTTATCTCTCTACTTTGGAAACTGTTCAGTTATTTTTCATTTTATGTTGTGTAAACTCTTGCTGTAAATGGGTTACTGTTCAAACAACATTAATGAATTATGTTATGCAAAACTGAATAGCATCAAAAGGAGCTTTGGGAACCATCATAGAGCTCAAAATAAGGCCTCAACAGGCCACAGGAAGCATTGTGCACTGATACAAATGGGCCAACATATTACTGAAGAGCTAGAAAGGAAAAAAACGCCAGGACATCCAGATGATGGTAAAAAAAAGTGGGGAAGATGACAGGAACTCAAAACTCAGTCCTTCAGAGAAAAGGATGCCACCATGCGGCTGGAAATGGTGTGAGATTAGCAGTGTCACTATATAGGGATAATAGTAAGATGTGGAATTTGAGCGTCAGAAGGAGAGTGTGCACCTGTATAGCAGTATAATGCTGGGCACAAATGCAAGCTGGAAGTGCAGGGATATCAGTATAGTCCCCATTACAACTGCACACTTAACACTATAGACATAACACACCTTATTAACCGACTGTTTCTGTCAGCCTACACAATTTATTAACAGTGATGTGCCAATGATTAGAATGACTTCAGTAATCACTGGCAGGAAACATAATCTTCTCAGCATAACGTAAGTGACACATACCTGCACCACATCTATATGAACAGGATTTTTATGGATTATCCAGTCCCATATATAACCTGCTTTTTCTGTGTATCTGTACTTTTTCTGGTGGGAGGTTGCCCCCCCCCATTATAGTTTCATAGTTTCATAGTATAGTACTAGGCTATCTGCCCTGGGGCATTTGTAAGCCTAGCCATAGTGATGTGGCTTTTGCCACCTCATGAAATGGTACAAAAATGTACAGATAAAATCTAGAATACTGTGCCTCTGTCTAGTAGTGACACAGTGAAGGTCCCCTTATATAATAGAATTAGTTTACTGTGCCTCTGTCTAGCAGTGACACAGATGTGACCCCTGGGGTAAACTTACGATCTCCCATCCACTCATCAAGATTTCTCTTGAAGAGATTCAGTGAGGGGCTCTGCCTAATATGAACTGGGATCTTGTTCCAAAGCATGGGAAGCCTCTGGGTTATGAATCTATCCCTCCAGCATGTCCTATTCATACTTGTGCCGAGGTTTAAGTCTTTAGCTCTCATGGTCCTGATGGATTTGGATTTTTTGAGGTGGAGCATGTCCATCAGATCCTGATTGGACATGGCCTTGTATGTCAGGCAGAGATCACCTCTGAGCAGGCGGTATGCTACTGAATAGAGCTGAAGTTTCTTTAGTCTGGCAGAATAAGACATATGTTGGAGACCCTTGATCCTTTTGGTGAGGTACTTTTGTGGTCTCTCCAGCTGTTGCAAGTGCCGGGTGAGGTACATACCAAATGGGGCATTGTACTCAATCATGGGTCTGATGAGGGAGGAATATAGGGATACAATGACATCCTTCGATCTGGATGTGAAACCCTTCATGATGAGGTGTGCAAGGTAGAATGTTTTTCTAACCACTTTGGCAACGTGGGTGTCAAATGAGAGGCCGCTGTCTACTTGGGTCCCTAGGTCTCTGATTACTTTTTCCGTACTCAGTGGGTTGCTGTCTATGTGATAATTTGTGGGTACTTTGTTTTTTCCAAAAGGGATAACTATACATTTTTTGGCGTTTAGTTTAAGGCCGTGACTACAGCACCAGTTGTCCGTTTCAGTGAGGCCTTTTTGTAGGATGTGTGTATATGCTGGTGTATCGAATATGGCACCTAGTTTGCAGTCATCTGCGAACTTTGTCAGCCACAGCCCTCCCATGTTTGCTTTAACATCTGAGAAATAAATGCCGAACAAGAGGGGTCCCAGGACAGATCCCTGTGGGACACCACTTGTGACTGGCTTTGAGTCTGACATTGCTCCAGCGATTTTAACTTTATGGGTTCTGTCCTTTAGCCAGTTTGCAACCCATCTAGTGACATAAGGGTTTACTTTTAAGCTGTTTAGCTTATCTATGATGCCTGAGTGGGGTATTGTGTCGAAGGCCTTAGCCAAGTCCAGGTATGCTGTATGGACTGCTTTGCCCTCATCAATGGCTCTAGTGACTGTTTCGAAAAAGTCAACCAGGTTTGAAAGGCAGGATCTGCCCTTTACAAAGCCGAACTGGGTGGGGTCAAGCGTCTGTAGGTCCCCTATGTCTCTGTTTATGAGGTCCATAATGATTCTTTCCATAGCTTTACAGACCAGGCTAGTCAAGCTTATGGGGCGGTAGTTTCCAGGGTCTGTAGAGGCACCCCCCCCTTGTGGAGTGGGACCACTGTTGCTGTACGCCAGTGTTCAGGTACATATCCCGAAGTAAGGCTAAGGTTAAATAGCATTTTTATGTGTGGGTTTAGCTCCCCTTGGAGTTCACGTAACACGCACCCCGGGATACTGTCAGGTCCCATTGATGCTGTGTTTTTTGCTTTGTTTAGGGCGGTTCTCACTTGGACATCTGAGATGACAGGGAGATTACATTCAGCTGGGATAAGTATTTCTTCTTTTGGGGGTGAAGGAGGCGAGAAATTTGCACTGAACCTATCAGCCAGAATGTTAGCAATATCTGTGGGTTCAGTGTATTTTTTGTTGTTGTGAACCAACTCTGAGCATATCTGAGGGTTTCCGCCCAGGTTTCTAACATAGCTGAAGAAGGCTTTGTGGTTATCTTTAGTGTCCTTAGCGATTTTTCTCTCAAAGTTTGCCTTGGATGTTTTTATGAGAGAACGTAGTTTTCTGCTAATGTTGATCAGAGATGTCTTCCCTTCATGGGATTTCACTCTGACGTGCAGTAGCTTCCTTCTTCTGTTATACAATTTGTTTAAGGCTGAGGTCCACCAGACAGGACGCTTACATTTGGTGGAGAGGGACTTGGATTTGTTTGGGATTGCATGATCCATGCATTCTTGGAGATGTCCATAGAAAGCATTTGTGAAGGATTCGGCATTGTGGGATGTGGTATCCACTGGCACAGTGGGCTTAAAGGATACCATCTCAGTCTTAAGAAGAGTGAAGTCTGCTTTTGAGAAGTTTTTCACTGTGGTCTTTTGTGCTGGGGGTGGAGGTGGGATATGTATATCCAGGGTGATTAGTTTGTGGTCAGATCTCACTAGTGAGGGGTATACTTCTGGTGTGGAGCATTTTGTCCCCATGTTTGTGATGATCAGGTCTAATATATTATCTCCCCTAGTGGGAGAGGTGACTAGTTGTTCCAGTGCATTTGAATTTATGAATTCCAGGAACCTTTGGGCTAGGGTATTAGGGCTAGAATAATGTACCCAATCTATGTTTGGGTAGTTGAAGTCTCCCAGTATGATGGTATTTTGTGATACATTCATATCCTTCAATGTCTTCAGGTAGGCTGAGTGGGGTTCTTGAGATTGGGAGGGTGGTCTGTAACATGCTACCAGTTGTATAGCAGTTTTGCCTATGGTTAGTTGCACCTGTATGGTCTCTGATGCTTCATGTGTTGCTACTAACCTGGAGGTGTGGGTGTCCTTTATGAATATGGACACTCCCCCTCCCTTTGTGGTTTGGCCCGGGTTTTGGGGCCGAAAAGCATGATACGAGGTATAGCCTGGTAGTGCTGGGGTGCTCTCAGGAACCTTGAACCAGGTTTCAGTTACTGCACAGATGTTGATGTTCTCCATGCTGAGGAGTGCATCAAGTGCCTGCATCTTGAGATTTAGACTTCTGGCATTGAGCAGCATTACCCTTAGTTTTTTTCCATTTTTGTTTTCTAAGGAGGTGGGTTTGTCTTTTGAGCCTTGCCTAAAAAAGGCACTATGGGGGTGGCAAGAGCCTTAGCCAATATCCGGAAGCCCAGTGGTGGCAGGTGTAAGCCATCCCTTGCGAAGCAGCGTGGCTTGTCCAACATATCATCCCAGGCAGACAGACATTGGATCCCCTTAGAATGACACCAGTACTTGAGCCAATTGTTAAAGCTGATCATCTTGTCTTTGTATTGTGGTATCATTCTTGGTGAGGGCAAGATGCTGCTCAGGGTCAGGGTCATACCAGCCTGGGCTACATAATTGGAGAGCTCCTCTATGCCTCTTTTCATGTAGTCCAGGGAGGTACGTCTCAGGTCATTCACACCAGCATGGACAATGATGGAGTCATATTTGTACTTGCTTTGGAGTGACCTGAGTGCGTGTGTTATGTGGCGGATCCTAGCTCCCGATAGACAGCTCACAGTCACCTTCTCCTTGTTCAGCCTGGTCAGTGGGACATCAGTGTGTCTGACTATGGAGTCACCTATTACTAGTGTATCAGGCAAGGTGTTTGGCCTTAAGGGCTGTGATTGGCTGACATACTGATTTATTGAAGTATGTGTTGCATGTGCTTTGTTTTGAGGTGGTGGATTTTTGGATGTCTGCTTTGGGAGCCTCTGTTGTTTTGGTAAGTTTTTTATTAGAGCCTCCGAGTATGTCTTTGTGTTTTTATGTGTTTGGTTTGCAGTTATGGTAGGTCTATGTGGGACTGGGATTGTTGTGTGTGTGATTGCCATCTCCTCCTGTCTGGTCATGCCAGCCCTGAGTTGAGAGAGTTCAGCCTCCAGTTTGGCTATATAGTTGCATCTCTCACATGTAATTGTGTTTGTTGGGAGGAGGAGAGGGTTGTCTGTGTACATGAGACAATTGTAGCATTGTCTCAAGATGCCCAGATTGACCAGCTGAACTGGAGACGACGCCAGTAATCTACCACTCGACATGCTAGAACAGTATAAGGGAGTGGTATACCTTTAAGGGAAGTGGGTATTCACAGGGGTGGTAAGTAGATGTAGTGCTTTACTTAGTACGAGAGTGCTTACTTAGTAGAGACGTATTGAGAACAAGTGCTAGGCTTATAATACCTGTACTGTCTCTGCAGTTAACCAAGCCAGTTGGTATGTCATCCATATGCCTGAGTCTGTGAAGCTGGCAGCTGTTATTACATTCAGATATGATAATGATGACGATGATGATGATAAAGTTGTTTTTTTATGATAACGTAACAACAAGTAAATCAACATCAGAAGTAGCAAACTAGAATACATACATTATGGAAGCTGCAACAAAGTAATCCAAAATGTAAATCTACACTCAAAATAACTTTGTGTATTATTACAGATACAGTTACATTTTCTTCCCTAAAAAGTGCGTGCAACTAACTAACTTTTAAATTATAATGTATTTGTTTTATTAGTACTGATGTATATTGTTTTATATTTTTGTTGTCGTAAAATAATTCTCCTGCCTAACATTTCAAACTTGGTATAGCAGATGTTTTTATTATCCAAAATATACAGTATTTAAGTATTTAATCATATACACACACACACACACACACACACACACACACACACACACACACACACACACACGCACACACGCACACACGCACACACGCACACACGCACACACACACACACACACACACACACACACACACACACACACACACACACACACACAAAAGTACATACCCATACATACACATACACACATATGCACAACTAAAAATGCAGCTCCACAAAGAAGCTGAAGGCACAGACATACAGACTCACACAGACACACACAATGTACAACTTATGCAACTTCACAAAACAAGTATACATGTGCAAAAGAACAGACGATAATAAAGTCACAAAGTAACTAAAAGAAATATTTTCCATAAAGTAATACATAATAGCAGGGAAGGGGTTAATGGACTACACAGACCACTCAAATTTCAATGGAGGGCGTAGGAGACAGTTCTAGTATTATAGTACCCCCTTGAAATGCCACCTCCCACAAACATATCATATAAAGAAAAAAAGCAGATTCAGTCATCAGATTCCAGCCATGTTTAAAATATAACCAAGATTTTCAAATAAATACATTTGGTGACGTGATAAACTTTAGCACTTTTATTGTTGATACCCTGTCTTATCTGTATCCTGAGGTATACAATTTTAAAAATGTGCTACTGTGAAAGTGAAGGGGATTCTGTTTCCTAAAGGCCTTTTTTAATATTACACACTATATATATATATATATATATATATATATATATATATATATATAGATGTGTGTGTGTGTGTGTGTGTGTGTGTGTGTGTGTGTGTGTGTGTGTATGTGGGTATGTGTGTACTTATATGTGATATTTATCTATCTCTCTCTCTGTCTCTCTCTCTCTCTCTATATATATATATATATATATATATATATATATCTATGGCTAACAGACAACTTGTCAAACGGCAACTTATTGTAAGCAAGAAAAAAAAAAAAAAAGCCAGCAGAGCTGATTGAAAATCAAAATCAGCTTCTTGAATGTGCTGGCCTTACTCTTGTTCTAGATAATGGTACAGGGGGGATAAGGGAAATTTCCCTTTCCAAACTTTAGTGTGACATCAGAGTCTGTTTATATAATTAGCAGGTTGTGTGGAAGTGCAGGGTAATTGCCCTACTGCAAAAATCAATAAATAAATAAGAATAATAAATAAGAAAAATAATAAAGAATTACCTCTGCAGTTCTAGGGGAATTTATATTAAAATATGTCTGTATACTATTGAGTTTTGTTAAACTTAGACGCTAGACCCACAACCCTAGGTGGTTAGAACTTGCTCTAACTGTGATACTGCAGCAGCCACCCTTCCCTTTCTCTGTAACCACTTATCCAGCCTTCTTTGCGCTTGCCCAAGCCACAATAAAGCCACATTTCATAGGCTTCCAGCCCCGGGCTCCGCAAGGACCTTTGCTGTACTTATAAGATTTGGCCACTAGATGGCGGCCTAAATCCTCTTAATATCCCCTGCCTTTTGAGTAGCTCCTGATCAACCATCTAGTGTATTTTACTCTTTACTTCTACTTTCTACCCCTCTCCCCCACTACCATATCTGCCTCCCCACCTCTAGTCCTTTCAGCCAATACTCTCCCTCTGTGCACTCTGGCTACTTGCCCTGCTATCTACATAGCTGATTGTTTCCAGCCTAACCTGTTCTAAAAATCTCCTTCCTTTGGCTCTACCCATTCCGTTTGCCCTGCGGGCTCACTCTGCTCCCTTACCCTGCCCCAAAATTCCACCTGTCCACAGTACTCTTACATTTCTACTCATAAAACCACTTCCCCTCATTAACTACCATCCACACACATCACAACCAACCAACCAAAACACATTCTGCCTTTAAACCCAACCCCCCACATTCCCTATACTCACTATCTTAGATCTCCCCACCTACACTCCATAACACAAATACTATTTACCCCACAATGTCTACACTAACTCCCATCTTATTACCAAAACCTAGACTACTATACTACCTCCTACCCCCACTTATTATACTTTATCTTCTCACTGCCTATGAACACCACTACCTACCTATCCCACAGTATCCTACATCCAGTACCACCACTAACAGTCAACCACACTACCCTACACCATTACTACCCCTCCTTTTCTCTAAGTCTACTACTCCAAAACCTCTTCATCCCATACAAGCTACCTATATAAAGCCTACCACTAAATACTACTACCAACTCCTACTTAAAATCCACAAACTAATAAAGAAGTCACTACCAAAACTTACAGCCGATGGCGATATCCATCCAAACCCAGGCCCAAACATACCTGATACCACTAACCCCACTAAGGGCACTGACACCAACCTATGGAGCTCATATAATGCCTCTAATTCATTACTAGTCTGTCACCTAAACATCAGAAGTATAAAGAATAAGATTCACCATCTGCATGCTCTTCTGGACATGCACTCCCCTGACCTATTATGCCTTACAGAAACCTGGCTCAAACCCATTATCCCTGATAATGAGATTCTACCCCCAACTACAATATAATGCGACTTGAACGACAAGGCTGGAAAGGTGGTGGAGTAGCCATCATGTATAAATCCACTCTAGAAGTATCCACCATTAGTACCCCACAAAGCCTGATAACTAGCAACTCTGAAACCATCATCACAAAAGTCCACAAAGCTATAAACATAGCATATATCTACATTCCCCTAGGTAACAACATAGATTCTTTAGAAAGTACCCTCCAATGGTTGTCCACTAACCACCCCCAAGAATCTATTATTCCTGGAGACTTCAATATCGACTGGAAAACTTGTTCATCAAACTTCCCCACCATCCATATTAACTTACATGGCTTCTCCCAGATTATAACTTCCCTTACCAGAATCAATAAGCCCAACAATAAGGAAAGTATCCTAGACTGGATATTAATAAACAACAAACCCCAGTTATATAAATCAGACACCCTACCTGAGGACATGAGTGAACACTTCCTAACCTATATAATCAGAAAAAGGAATGATATGCCTCACCAAACCACCTTCAAAACAATTAGAAATACAAAAAACTTTAACCTGACCAAATTCCAAGCCAAACTTAACTTATGCAAATGGTCCAGTATGAAACTACTTCCCCTTGATGAAGCAGTCTCAGACTTCAATGCTAAATTCCTAGCCATCTTAGACAGGCATGCTCCCAAATGAACTATCAGAACCAAAAACAAAATAGCTCCATGGCTAACTAAAGGTGCTAGACAAAAACGTACTGCTAGGAACGCAACATGGACCTCCTGGAGAACCACCAAATCCCCACAAGACCATATTAGATACAAACAATTAAGAAACGAGGCTAAAACATCCACTACGCCAGATAAACAAAACTACTATTCCAATTTATAGAAAAAGCACCAAAATCAACCACAAAAATTCTGGTCAGGCCTTAATAAACTGCTCCATCCAAGTATATCCTCAGCCCTCACCCCCTCAACTGCCCTCCATCTACCTGCTAAAAGTGTAGCAAAGACCTTTAATACTTTCTTTACAGAAACAGTCCAGTCTCTAGCTAAAAATCTATCTCCCATCACCTCCAACACTACCTCACCCACTCCAGAACATTTACTTCCCTTCAAATTTGATCCTGTCCCCACAGACTATATTAAATCCCTGCTTAAGAAACCGAAACCCACCACCCTGGCAGCTGACTTACTCCCTGCAGAATTTCTACAGAAGGCTGCTAATGAAATAGCATACCCTATCTCCATCCTAATCAATCGGACTATCCACGAAGCCTATGTCCCCTCCATCTGGAAAATCTCCCACATTATTCCACTTCACAAAGGGGGCAACTCAATTGAACTCTCAAACTATAGACCTATAGCCATCCTATCTCCCTTAGCCAAAATAATGGAAAAATGTATACATAAGCAGATCCTAACTCACCTTATCCAAAACACTCTCCTAGCCTCATCCCAGCACGGATTTAGACCTGCCCATAGTACCATGACAGCTCTTCTCTCCTTCTCTCATGCAATAAATCAGAACCATAATCACAACATGCTATCCTCAACCCTCTTTCTCGACATATCCAAAGCATTCGATATGGTTAACCACCACCTTCTCCTAGACATGCTAAAATCGCTCTTCGTAGACAAGCCAGTAATCACCTGGCTCCACTCTTACCTGCATGGCAGACAACAAACTGTTTTATGGAAAGACAATCTATCCCCCCTGATACCAATCACCCTTGGTGTCCCCCAAGGATCTATATTAGGCCCCCTCCTTTTCTCCATATTCATCAATGACCTACCCAAAGTTATCCCAGATGCAACATGTATTCAGTATGCAGATAACTCTACCCTTATCTGCTCTGCCACCACACACTCAGAACTACAATCCCTATCCCAAATCACCTTCAACAAAGTAGAAGACTAGCTCAATAATCGCCAACTCCTACTGAACCCAAATAAAACAAAACTACTACTTTTCTCCCCTACCCGTAAATTCACATCACAAAATATTACTATCTCATCTAACAATGGCACCATAATCTCTCCAGAACCATGCACAAAATGTCTTGGTGTAATCACCGGTAATAATCTAAGGGACGATGCTCATATAGACAAAACCATCAAAACAGTTAACAAAAAACTAGGATCCTTGTATAGGATTAAACATTTCCTAACCCCACCTGCCAAAATAGCCATAGCTCGAACACATATCCTATCAACCCTTTTCTATGCCTCACCCATCCTCGCAAACCAAAGCAAAGCAAACCTTATCAAATTTACTACCTGCTATAACAGTATAGCTAGATTCGCCACAGGCACAGCCTACAGAACCCATCACTGTCAAAATCTTCAAACACTACACTGGCTAGAACTACCCAATCAACTCCAGTATAACCAACTCATAGTTATTCATAAAATTCTCTACCAACCTAACAGTGCACCCATTCTCACCAATATTATCACCCCTACAGCAGCCTAGTATCTCTCCGCTCATCCAACAAAATGCAAGTACAATCTGCCAAAGCCAACAACTCAGCCAGAGAATCATTCTCCAACTCTGCTGGTAAGAAATGGAACTCACCCCCCCCCCCCCAGATCTTACCACTACATCCTCCCTACCCCAATTCAAGATATCCCTAAAGAAACACCTAAACAGGCATTGGCTATGTCCATGTCTAAACCCAGACTAACCCAATATAAACACAACTCAAAGACCCAATTATAATAACTTCCTTACTGTATATGTATAAACTTTCGAAACCTTCCCTACCCAGACTAAAAACACTTTGCAACAGCCTTTAGAATAATATTATAAGGATGGCAACTTGCTATCCAAGCCATTCTAACACTAGGTTTCTATTTCCTCTATTACAACTTGCTATCCTATCCATTCTAAGGCTATTTCTTTAACCTTTCTACATCTAATTTCTTACTTACTTAAAGAAATTGTGATGCAGAGTGAGCCAGAAAATGAAGGAGATGTTTCCTGGGTGGACATTATGGAGAAAATAAAAAGAATGATGCAGAAAAAACCCTGAAGAATAGCAGTGACAGTCAAAAGAAAACATATATAGAGAAAGTAAAATGTGGCAGAAGGGGAGTAGCAGAAATGAAGGCAGAAGAAAATGAAAAACAGAAGTACATGGTAAGAATTCAAAGTAAATAAGACAAAGAAATGGACAGGTATGAAGTATGGGACAATTTAATAGCTCATTTGGGTGTAAAAGCATATGAGTTAAGAATATTCTTATTAACAAAGTGACATTATGTTTAAGACTGTTTTTTCAATGGAATTTTTTTTTGGAGAATATGAAAAAAGAAAGACTGTAACCCATGAAATCTTTATGTGATAAATGCATTTAACAGGAAATCAAGAAAATGCATGTACAATTTAAAACAGAGGTAGAAAGAGAGACTTTGAAAGGACATTGGAAAACATTTCAAAAGTTTATGACAAAAGGGGTTTGTGGACTGGTGGCTGGAATTGTAATAGTGTATTAAAAATAGAAAGAGAACAAGAAAAAAAAATTATATATATACCAAGCATGATAAATGTGGAGGGGAATAGGGGTGTCATAAAATACTGAGGACAACCAGATTCAATAACACCTATGATAAGTGTACATGATTTACAGTGGATATAAAAAGTGTACACACCCCTGTTAAAATGCCAGGTTTTTGTGATATAAAAAATGAGACCACAGTAAATAATTTCAAAACTTTTCCCACCTTTAATGTGACCTATAACTTATACAATTCAATTGAAAAACACATAAATCTGTTAGGGGAAAAATATAAAAAATAAAAATTAACAATAAGCTGGTTGCATAAATGTGTACACCCTTAACTAATACTTTGTTTTGTGTGCACACCATTAAACTAATACATTGTTGAAGCGCCTTTTGATTTAATTACATAATTCAGTCTTCTTGGGTACACACCTGCCATCAATTAAAGAGACTCTGATTAACCCCAAATAAAGTTCAGCTATCCTAGTAGGATTTTCCTGATATTTACTCCATTGCCTGCTACAGCAAAAGCCATGGTTCACAGAGAACTTACAAAGCATCAAAGGAATCTCATTGTTAAAAGGTATCTGACAGTAGAAGGGTACAAAAAAGTTTCCACAGCATTGGATATACCATGGAACACAGTGAAGACAGTCATCAAAAAGTGGAGAAAATATGAGACAACTGTGATGTTTCAAAGAAGTGGACGTCCCTCCAAAATTGATGAAAAGACAAGATGAAAACTGGTCAGGGATGCTGCCAAGGGACCTACAGCAACACTGAAGGAGCTGCAGGAATTTCTGGCAAGTATTGGTTGTGTACTACATGTGACAACAATCTCCCGTATTCTCCATATGTCTGGACTATGGGGCAGGTTTGCAAGATGGAAGCCCTTTCTTACACAGAAAAACATTCTGGCTAAAATTTGCAAAACAATAAATCAAGATTCCCAAAACGTGGGAAAATGTGTTATGGTCTGATGAGACCAAGGTTGAACTTTTTGGCCACAATTCCAAAAGGTACGTTTGGTGCAAAAACAACACTTCACATCACCAAAAGAACACTATCCCCATGGTGAAGTATGGTGGTGGCAGTATCATGCTTTGGGGTTGCTTTTCTTCAGCTAGAACTGGGGCTTTAGTCAAGGTGGAGGGAATTATGAACAGTTCCATATGCCAGTCACGTTTGGATCAAAACCTTCAGGTGTCTGCTAGAAAGCTGAAGATGAAGAGGAATTTCACCTTTCAACACAACAATGACCCCAAGTATACATCCAAATCAACAAAAGAATGGCTTCACCAGAAGAAATTTAAAGTTTGGAATGGCCCAGCCAGAACCCAGAGATAAATCCAATAGAAAATCTTTGGGGTGATCTGAAGAGGGCTGTGCACAAGAGATGCCCTCGCAATCTGACAGATTTGGAGCACTTTTGCAAGGAAGAGTGAGCAAATATTCCCAAGTCAAGGTGTGTTGTGCTGATAGACTCCTACCCCAGAAAACTGAATTCTGTAATTAAATCAAAAGGTGCTTCAACAAAGTAGTAGTTTAAGGGTGTGCACGCTTATGCAACCAGCTTATTGCACATTTTTTATTTTTTATATTTTTCCCCTAATAGATTTGTTTGTTTTTCATTTGAATTGCACAAGTTATAGGTCACATTAAAGGTGGGAAAAGTTTAATTATTTATTGTGGTCTCATTTTTTATATTACAAAAACCTGGCATTTTAATAGGGTTTTTTATCTTCACTGTATATTCAAGAACATCCCTACCACATTTTTTTGCATTTTCTAGTCACTCAGAAAGATTATACTAAGTGTAGAAGTAATCTATACTTAGTGGTAAACTTTATGAGCCCTCATCAGTATTTAAAGCTGCAAGAAAATCAGTAGGAAAACTAAAATTAGGAGGAAGAAAGTGTGCGTTAAGTTTGTGTTGTCTGTTCATGCAAAACAGTGAGTATGCTTAGTGTAGGTGTTAATGAATCTCAGGGCATGTTTTTTTTTTGGGGGGGACATTGGATAAGTAACTGTGATAAAAGAAAATGTTATACTTGTGGGGAAATTGGACATGATGCAAAAAAAGTGAATTGAAATGTTATAAATGTAACAAAAATGGACATTTATGGATGGATTGTAAAAACGAAAATAAGATGAATGAAAAAGAAAAAGAAAGAGAAAAATTAACAAAAAGAAGACATTTTAGAAGTAGTAGAAATAGATGAAAACATAGATGAGAAAAGAAGTAATAAAGAATACAAACAAGAAGGTTCTGAAATAAATGATAAAGAAGACATAAATTGGGAGGTAGTAAAAGAAGAAAACAAAGAACTCTGTTGGTAAAATGGTAAAAGACAGAAAAGGAAAATTTAAAGGAGTAAGTACAAAAGCAAAAAAGAAACAAAATGGATGAAAAAGAATACATTCAGCTAATGATTGGGGTTGGTTTAATGGTTAAGTTGTTTGACTTAAGGGCACAAGGTACCGTGTTTGATTCTCAACTTTGGGAGGGAAATTGGCTAGGTTTAAGTGGCCTATTAAGATTTTTTTTAACAAACAAAGAAAAATTAGAAACAGAGAAACAATGGGGAGGAAAGACAGTTTGGAATCTGGGAAATGAGAGATGTTCAGAAATAGTGGGATTCCGTAGAAATATAGTAAAGATATTACATGTAACTTTAGCAAAAATGGGAAGATTAACCACTGTAGATTTAAAACGGAAAGAACAAGTATATGGAATTATAACAGTATATGGTTATACTAATTGTAAAGAAAGGGAAAGATTATTTTATCAGATTTTAAACTATGTGGTGATAAATTTGAGTATTATAATAACGGGAAAGATTTTAATTGTGATTTAAGAGGTGAGTATAAAAAATGAAATGAGATAACAAAAATATTAGACGCTATAAGATGTGGCAAGTTAAAACTTTGGGATAAAAAGTAATGTACTTACAAAAGGGGTATGTATAGAACTGAACAAGATTATTTTATAGTATCAGAAAGTTTATAGAAGATTGGGAGGTAGCTGAAACTGGATTTTCTGATCATCTTACAATACAGCAATAGATAAAGTAAAACAAGGAATAAATAAAATAGGCAAAGAAATAAAAAGGATAAATGAGAAAGCATGGAATGAAGAAGGAAAGAGATTAGTAAAACATTTTGGAAAGATCAAATTGCTATAAGAACATTTATAACAATTGGTTTGAATGGTGGATGATACTTAAGGAAAAATATAAAACAAATATATTTTTTTACAGTGGTAATATGATGTGAGAAAAGTAGAGAAAGAAAAATATAAAGGATCATGTAATGATGCATTGCAAGATTTATAACATAATGACAGAAAGTACTTTGACAAGGAAAAAGAATTATATGAAAGAAATCAAGAAAAGATACAGGAATTGTTCTATAAGGAAAAAGTTTTTTACAAGGAAAAAGAGAAAAAAGTATCAAATTACTTAAGCAGATTAGTAAAATAAGATGGTAGTACAATGACAGAAATAAAAAAAATGAAAAAGGAGAAATAGAAAGAGCACAGGAAAATATTATGAAGAGTATAGTAGGATATGTGCAAGAAATATTTAAAGAAAAATCGGGTAGTAAAAAAACATGGAAAGTAAAACAAAAATTGTCAGAAAATGAGAATAAAGAGTTGGAGAGCTAGATAAAGTATTAGTAAATATATTTTTGGCTGCAAGACTAGATGCTTATAGGGTATGAAATATAAAAAAATTAAGGGATTGGAAAAAAACAATTAAAGATTTTGAATAAGTGGTTAAATTAAGGTTTTATGTATAAAGGATTATGTAGCAAAATACTTAAATTCATATGTAAGAAGGAAGATAGAAGACAATTAAACTGGAGAATGATAATATTGAATACCAATGATTATAAGATCTTTATGAAAATAATACAAAAAAGATTTGAAACTAAAATATAAAATATTGTGCAAGATAGTATGTATATATATATATATATATATATATATATATATATATATATATATATATATATATATATAGGGTGTATATTAGAACATCGAAGTTTAAAAACTTTGAATGTTCTAATATCCAACCCTATTATGCGAAAGTTGAAAACATCGAATCAAGAGAAAAACAAATTTTTTCCTAGGGAAAGAATTTGGTTGTCCATTTCTGTTGCTTTGGTATTTTCAGTGCTGTGGTGGAAAGTTACAGATCGGGTTCAAGTAAGTGTGTGATTGAGTGCGGGTTAGGGTAGTTAGGGTGTGGGTTAGGTATGTGTGCGATTGTGTGGATGTGAGGGTTAGAGCGGGTTAGGTGAGTTAGGGTTAGGGCGCGGGCTAGGTATGTGTGCGACTGTGTGGACGTGAGGGTTAGGGTGGGGTAGGTGACTTAGGGTTAGGGCACGGGTCAGGTCAGTGTGTGATAGTAACAGACCTTAGGGTTAGGGTTTGGGTTAAGGTAAGTGGATAGTTAGTGGTGTGTGTATAGTTTAGTGTAGGGTTAGGTATAAGATTTTAGGTGTATGTGTGTGGATTGCTGTTTGTTTGGTGTTCTTGTGTTGTGTGTATGTGTTTTGGAACAACAAATATTTTCCCTAGGAAAAAAATTGCTGTTCTGTATGTTCGATGTTTTTAGCTTTTGCGTAATAGGGTTCGATATTAGAATATTCGAAGTTTTGAAGCTTCGATGTTCTAATATAGACCCATATATATATATATATATATATATATATATAGAGAGAGAGAGAGAGAGAGAGAATGAAGGGGAAGGGTATAAATAATTATTAATGATAGAGAAATTGGGAATGATATTATGACTAGAAAAGAAGAAGCAAAAATCATGATTGGAGATCTTAATAAGACATTTGATACAACTGACCACAAAACTTTATGGGTAATAATGAAAGAATATAGTATAAGTGAGAAAGTTAGGAAATTATGCATGTCAGTGTATAGTAATAACAAAGTAAAATACTTGTAAATGGGTTTACCTTCATGTGTGCATATTGCACACGGGTGAACAGCAATTGTTCGAAAGGCCGCTTGCAAAGTTTGCAAATGCCGAACGGAAAAAGGTTCAAATGTGCAATGAGCGAATGCACAGTGACATTCGCTCATTGCACATTCGACATTGTGGGGTGGATTGAACTATAGTGGGGATCTGAAAATGCTTCCTTTCCCCACTATAGTACTATCTCAGAGTTAAAATATTAAAGTAGGGGGGTGTGGGGGGCACAGCCCCCCACATGGTGGGTGAAGGAGCGCTTGCCCACCTACTTTACACTTCATTTTTTTCTTTCGATATTTATGTTTGAAAATCAGCAAATCTGCTTTCCAATTTGCTGATTTTCGAACATATGGAATTGTCGATGTTCTGACTCTCGTGGTTACGATTCACTCATATGAGCAATCACACCACTGTGATTCGGGTTTTTTTAAGGTAAACCTATAAATGGCTGGTTAAGCCAAGATGTACATATGAAGATTGGTACCAAAAACAAACCAACACCACAAACTGTTAAAAAAACAGAAAAGCAGAACAAAAGCACCTCAGACACCCAAAAATCTTCAGCTATTTAGCTCTTTAATAAACAAATGAACAAACCACAGTACCACACTGTAAGTTAAGCATTTTTCATCTGGTTCAATATCAAAACTTCTTCAGACAAATAACAGCAGGTACAAAATAACTTTTATACTAAAATACACTTCCCTCTCCACCCCCTATTTACTCAATTATTCAATACAAAATCAATCAATCAAATATATTCTGAAACCTATAAGACTAAAGCTAAAATTCATTCATTTAAAATTGACTATATCGTCATCAGTATTAAATAAATGCATCAACTACAAACGTATAAAATAATAAAGCAGTAAGCAATCAGTTTTTAGTAATAAAGGGAAACAATGAACATTTTTAAGACATAAATTTAATGCATACAATTTGAATTCTAAAAACTCCAGCAAACAACATTCAACCTTACATTCACTGTTTATGTTCACACTTGTGTGTTAAAATTGTATAAATGTATATATTATCCTATGTTGTTAATAAACAACAATATAGAACAAAGCACCTTTATGTGGCAAACGATGACTATATAGATTAATTATCTGTTTAAACTTTTCAGTTTCAGTAGACATTGTATAGAGCAACTATCATTAATACCAGGGAAATGGCAAGCATCTAAGCAAATCTGCCACATTAATTCTCCTTTTTCTAATAATAAAGATATCGGACCATCCCTTACCTCTCTTGCTACATGGTCAATTACTCTAAACATAAAACTATGATGTTATGTACTTCACAGATAAAGATTCTAGTTGTCTACTGATGTACTATGTTCTTCATCTGTAAATATGTTGTAAGTAATTGCTATGTTAAATTGTTAATCGCTATGTAATCCAATGTAACTACTGTCTGTTTATTTTACTGTGGAGCTTTTCTCCCCGGGCCTCCGCTGAAAATGGACCTACGTCCAATCGGACACTCCCGGTCAACAAATTTAAATAAATAAATAAATAATATGTGGGTGGCTAATGCATTTTCAACCTTGCCTTTCCTAATATAGTAAAGGTGCTCATACACCCGCTCTCGTAATCTAAGATCAGTTTTTCCAATGTAGAATGCGGGGCATAAATTACACTGAGGTTATATTGCAATTGTACTTGCCTGACAAGGTCTTATAACTACAATATCTAATATTAAATGTATACCCTATACTCATATGTTTACAAAAGTTACAAGATTCACATTTGCTCATCTCAGGATTCTTAATAACCTTATGCTGTTTTATTTTTATTAAATCTTTCAAGTGCATGCCTCTCTTAAAAGTAAAAGAGGGATGTGAGCACAGCAAGGTAGGTAATTCCAAGATGTTAATAAATTCCAGTTCTTTTTTATAATTGAGATGATTTGTCCACTTTTGGGGCTATATGTTAAAATAAATGACAACGGTGACCTATTAGCTTTTTGAGTAATATCCATCCTATTACTGGTAAAACTGTGCCTTGTAATAATGGTATATAAAGTGCATTAGATCTTTTGTACATCACTTCAGCCATCATTTCATTAATAAGCTTCCTCGGGTAACCTCTTCCAAGGAACATTTCAGCTATCTTGTCACATTCTACTGTAAATTGACTATCAACAGTTACCATCCTCGCTGCTCTGACCAACTGTCCTTTTATTACAGATTTCTTCTGATGAAAAGGGTGGGAACTGCTGAAATGTAAATACGTATTTGAAATTGTGTCTTTCCTATAAATCCTGGCTGCTAGTCTCTTCTGAGTTGTATCTTTAAACACTTCAGTGTCCAAATATGCTATGACTTTTGTGTTAAATGTGTGTGTGAACCTTAGGAATGCGGTAGTTTGATTTTAATACTCAACAAAACTTTTCGCTTCATCCAAACTCTCCTTGTATAAAATAAAAATATCATCTAAAAACTTGTGTAAAGAATAAATTTGTCTGTTCGGTGACTTTGTGTAAGAATGTACTCTCTTTCTCAAAGAGCCATCACTGAGTTGGCAAAGCTGGCCTCACACAGGGACCCCATTGCCACCACAGTTTTTTGTAAATATAGTTGATCATCAAACATAAAATAATTGTTTGTTAAAACACTATCCAGTAAGATGTTAACTAACTTGACCTCACTTTCAAGGGTGCCTTTAATGTTCAGAAACTGAAGAACGCAATCAATACCTTCTTCTTGGGGAATGGTTGTGTACAAATGTCTAACATTTATAGTTAGAAAATTGAAATTGTCCTCCAAAGCAAGTAAATTTAATTTACTTAAACAAGGCCACAAGTCTTTACATATCTGTTCTTCATCTACAAGGTATTTCTTCAAGATATTGTCTATTACTTTCACCAAAGGATAAGTTATACTTTAGTGGGCATCAACTAAAGGCTTCATGGGTGGATTAGTTAGAGATTTATGTATTTTGGGTAATCCAAATAACACTGGTGCCTTTGGGGCTGGCATAGTTAAATAATTCAACATAGATAAGTCTATAAGTTGATTTTGTATTGAAGAATAGAATAAATAGGGGATGGAGAGGGAAGTGTATTTTAGTATAAAAGTTATTTTGTTCCTACTGTTATTTGCATGAAGAAGTCTGGTTATTGATCCAGTCGAAAAGTGTTTAAACTTACAGTGTGGTACTGTGGTTTGTTCATTTGTTTATTAAAGAGCTGAATAGCTGAAGATTTTTGGGTGTCTGAGGTGCTTTTTCCTGCTTTTCTGTTTTTTCAACAATATGAAGAGTGATGTAAGACAGGGATGTCCAAAGAGTTATATACTGTTTTCATCAGTTATGAATGTGATAGTATGTGAACTAAATCACAAAATGAAGCAGGTGGGGTATATAATGCCTGCATTGTTTAGAATTCCAGTTCTATTAAAATATGCAAATGGCATTATAATAATTGCAAAAAAAATAGATAAAAGAGGTAATAACTTGCACAAATGGGTGTCTAGAGTGATGAATATGGGTGATAAGAATGGCTATAAATAAAGAGAAAAGTAAAGCTTTAGGTAATACAGTAAAGATAGGGTGTATATATTTTACAACAAATGAAATGTCTGTGTTAGGTATAACATTTGGGAATATATATGTAAGTAGAATTCAATGGGAAAAAACAATTGAAAAAATAAAACAAACTTGTTTTTTCTGGAGAACATATAAATTATCATTCAGAAAAAAACGTATTTGATAAATTTGGTACTGATAGAAAAAATAGTACACTTAGCAAGTGTATTTATGTTGCCAACAACATTTGAAAATGAATAATTGCAGATATATTTTTTTCATTTATATCAGATTCTAGATTAAAACCAGCAAAAAGATGAGTTTTGTATGTAAATAAAGAGGAAGGAGGTTTTGTGTTAATTAACCCAGTGATATACGCTGCTTCATTAAATTTGTACAAAGTGTTAAAGTGGATAATGAAAAAGAGGAGACATTAATAGTGAAACTGCATAAATGTAATTATAATAAATTGTAGGTATTAAAGAAAGAGCAAAAGAGAAAAAGAGTGTTTAAATGAAGAAATAAAATGTTGCCAAGAGAAAAAAATATTTTTGTGGAAAATAAAAATTGATGACAGAGAAAAAGACAGAAAGATATGGTAAATTAAAACAAAGAGTTAGAAGGTCACACTGAAAAACCAATCAGAAAAAATTAAATGAAAACTCCAGCCAAGCTAGAACTTCCAATGAGTGACCTCCCAAACATCCTGTAACAGAGGAACATGGGATATATGCAAATTACCCTTATGAACATCAGGTGTTTCAGCTATATGGTGATTCTGATTGCCCATGACTTTTACATTTGAAGTCATTTTAATGGACAATTTCAGGCCAGTAAAGCCAAACCCCACTAGCTATGGATATGTGCATTTTGGCCTTGTTATGAACTCATCAGCATAGAATAAGCAGAGTATTTGACTAAGCATAAGAAACACAGGGTCGTTATACCCGGCTGGTGTCAATTATCATTAGGGTGACTGCAAAATATCCCAAATAACAAATTAAAACAAAGAGATAGAAGGTCACACTGTGCCAGCAATCTATGAGGGTAATCAAGCACACCGTCCTGACACTGTAACACCTGCTGGAGGTGTTAGGAGGGACACTGCTATATATGTATGTGACATTATGATCAATACAGTGTGCATGGAAAATATATATATGGTACAATCCACACTGTCATAAATGTAACCCATGCCATCAATGTTGTCAAACAGCTATGTATGTACTGTGTGCATCACCAAAACAGGTATCTCACACACATCTGGTATAACAGCTTGATGGGGGTTCCCTACTATCAGACTCTAATGTTTATCCAACAAAAAGAATACCTAGGTATGGCCAATAAGATGTGTGAGAGTTTACTGTGGCTAAGGTGGTACACTTCAGTTACACATCAATGGAAGATGTGTAGGGAGGTACATGAGGAAGGGTGCATTGTACTTAGTTATTGGTGTGGTGAAGGCTGTGAACTATGGAAGTATTATGGCCTTTGATGTAGATGTCCTGACATACTCAGTAGTTGTGTTACATACAAGGTAGTAATCACCACTGTGGCCACATGTTGGTAGGCGTTCCACATATCAGCTACCCAAGGACACAGGTCACATACCACTTGGTCTGCTTATAGGGTGTGATATCTAGATTATCCATGGGTTGTGCATTTGTTTTCATAATGTAACAAATCCCCCCATGTTTTTGTTTCATCTCATGAGTTGTCATGGCTGTGGCAGCAATCTTTGGTGCATGTTGATACTGTCTGTATTATACAAATATCACAGATGGAATCAATGATTGTCCACTTTCTGTAGTCTTCCAGACAGCTGTTTGGACACAGGATGTGTATGTCATTTTTGACATCTGTGACTTAAATAATGGACAGGAAAGGACTTAGCAGACAGCACTGATGTACAGACCTGATTATTGGACTGAAGATAAAGGTCACTTCAAACATTTCAACATATTTAGATACCACGTATATGATCCAGTGGTCTACCCACCTGGTGATATAGGTTTTTATGGCCACATCTGACAGTGTTGAGCGAATACCTCAGTGTGGATATGTGTCAAATGCCTTGGTCTGGTCATGCTATTAGGATGATGGTGTCATCATGCATGTCCCCGATGACCTCTTTGAGGACATCTAACAGATGTAGCAGACATGGATGTAGCATTAACAACTCATGCATGTCTGTTGCACACAGCCAGGAAATTACTGGTGTCCACTTGGAAAAGGTCCATAATTACATGTTGGTTTACCTCACAGATAAAAAGAGTCAGGATGTGTCTATACATGCATGCATAAGGTGCTGCCCCCCCCCCCACTCAGATGGATCCATGATGTACACCCTTCAATGGGAAGATATTCCATCTGGAGGGTGTGTTGAAGTGTGTATCCAACCGTGTCATGTAGGTGTATGTTCTGAGGCATTCACTACTAAATATTGAAATTCTACAATCCCAAGACTCTGAATACAGACACCCAGAATCTCGAGATTGCAGAATCTCGAAATAAAAAAAAAAATACAACACAAAACCAACAGTAATAATGTTTATGCAGGGGGGCAAGCCCCCCTGCACCCTCCACACCCCCTACAACTTAAATATACCAACTCCAAGATTGCACTACAGTGGAAAGAATGTCAAAGTTCCTGTTCCGCACTGTACGGCAATCTCCATTTACTGTTTTCGAGATTCCGCAATCTCGAGATTTTGGGTGTCAGTTTTCAGAGTCTCAGGATTGTGGAATTTCAAAATTTAGTAGTGAACTCATTCTGAGACATGCTATAGGCAATCTGTGATGTTGTCAGAGCCCATTGAATCTGCATGATAGGCATGGATGAACATAAGACAGCACATACTGCCTATCTTGAACTGGCCTAGGGTTTGGACACAATCCCCACTCTGGTATCATTGAGAAACTCTCCTAGCTGGGGATTAACTCTTGTGTCATTAGATGTTTAACCAATTGGCTCAACAAAAGAATGCATACTGTGAAAGTTGGTGTCACCACTAGTGTACCCCAAGGGTCTGTGCTGGACCATTTACTGCTTGGAATCTGTTTCTCAACAGTACAGGCTAAAATATACATCCTTTGGCTTATCAAGTTTGCTGATTATTACATATTAGGTGCAATGATTGAGTCCACCAATAATGTTAACATACTACAGGAGGAGCTAATACAGACAAATTATTGGTGCCAAAGCCACACACTCTAGAAATAAACAGAAACATGCTCATTATCTTTGCCTTCTGCAAAGGGGAATTCCCTGCTAATTACAGCATTGACAACAATCCCTATATGCTCAAATCCAGTGGCGCAAGACCTGGGAACACACTTAGATAGACAATAGTAACTCCAATTGAGAACACCAAGTGCTAAAACTGTTTGTTAACAAAAAAAAAGCTTTCGGGTAACAACCCTTCCTCAATGTTAATACATTCTATAAAACAGTATTGCAATTTAAGGAAGTATATGTCAAACACATGATAAGAGCCAGCCAATAAAAAGTGTTTCCAATTAGCATTTAAAATATAAAATAAATACAAAAACTACACAATCAATACAATAGCAGAAAAACATCAAAAATGAGACAGTTAGTGAAACTGCATTTGATTTCTAGCTAATATAATTTGTATAGAAAGAGAACTGTTCAAACTAGATTTTAAATCATCCCCTAACCTAATAATCCATCTGTATTCCATATATTCCAAAATATTATTCACGTCTCCCCCTCTAATATGTACAACATGTATAACTCTAAATTTGAAATCATGACTAGGGTCAGTATCCAAAATATGTTTGCACAGGGCATTTATATATTCTTTTAGTTAACAGATAAACAAATGTATCACTATAGGGGGCAGAAATATCCCCACAGCAGCTACAATTTAAACAAGGGAAAGGAATGATAGAATTAGATATGTTACTACATATAACATAAGAACTGGGGATGTGAAGAGTATAATAAATACAAATTGGAGTATTTTAAGAGCTATGCCTAATTTGCAAAAGTTATTAGATGATAGACCTAGATTTACATACAAGAATTGTAAAAATGTAAAAATAAGATTATGTTATAAAGATTTTAGTCCCATTGGTAATGATAGAACTGTGAAAACGTTTAGAACTTTCCCTTGTTTAAATTTTAGCTGCTGTGGGGATATAACTAAAAGAATATATACTTTTGACTGTCATGCCACCTGTAAACTACCTATATCATATACCTAGCAGCGTGTGTGAAATGCTCCTGTTTTTATGTTGGTAAATGTAGATGGAAGTTTAGGCAACGTATTATCAAGCATAAGTTGGATATATGTAGGAACATTCAAATAAATGGCCAGTACAAACATATTTTGGATATTGACCCTAGTCATGGTTTCAAATTTAGAGTTATACATGTAGTGCATAAACATATTAGAGGGGGAGACTTGAATAATATTTTGGAATATATGGAATGCAGATGGATTATCAGGTTTGGGGCTGATTTAAAACCTAGTTTGAACAGTTCTGTTACTATAAAACCTATATTAGCTAGAAAACAAATGCAGTTTCATTAACTGTCTCATTCTGATGTATTGTAATGATTGTGCAGTTTTTGTATTTATTTTATATTTTAAATACTAATTGAAAAAACTTTTCATTGGCTGGCTGTTATCATGTGTTTGACATATACTTCCTTAAATTGGGATATTGTTTTATGGAATGATTTAACACTGAGGAGGGGTTGTTACCCAAAAGCTTTGTTTTTTGTTAATAAACAGTTTTGGTGCTCAGTGTTCCAAGTTGGAGTTACTTGTGTCTAATTGTTGATATATCTCTGGCTTGTTTTCCACTGCATATCCTTTGTGTCTTTAATTTAACACATGTAGATAGCAATCTGAACTTCGACCACCAATTGTCCACAGTGGTATGGAAAGGCTACATTGTGCACTTCATAAGTCAGGCCATCATATCCAGATCTGAGGATGATATAACAGCACTGTACTTGAACCTCATCAGAACACTAATAGAGTATAATGCTCCTTTTTGCATGTACCTCAAGAGACACCTGCAGCAGCTGGAATGACCACTGGGGTTTCTTGCCAAGAAAATACTGGGCCTACAAACCATACCATGATGTATGTGTATAGACTGAAAGTCCTGTCGCTGTAATCTGTATCGTATAGGATGAGGTGACTTGTGCCCGGCCTACAGGCCAGTCTCTGATCCTGCCCTGATGAGAATACTGCACATCCACAAATCAGCTATAGCTGATCCGAGGATCATAGGAGGCTACTAGGCTATTGACCCTAGGGCCTTTACAAGCCGAGCCATGATATACCCTTGTTCCCTTATAGATCATGATATATAGTCTATATTTGCAAAGTGAATCTAAGGTCAGCACTGGCTGCCACAGTCCAAGACGGACATAGGTGAACCCCCCGGGGTAAATTTACATTTTCCCATCAATCCTGCAAGTTATACTTAAATAGAGTCATTGAGGAACTCTGTTTAACATGAATTGGGACTTTGTTCCAGAGGAGTGGCACCCTCTGGGAGATGTATCTGTCTCTCCGGCATGCCCTGTTAATGTCGCAGGCCAGGTTAAGGTCCATAGAGTGACTGAGTCTTGTCCTATTTGGTTTGCGGATGTGCAGAATTTCCATTAAAGCAGGGTCTGAGACTACTCTGTAGGCCAGGCACAAGTCTCCTCTATCTAGTCTATATAATACAGAGTACAGGGACAGGGTCTTCAGTCTGTACAAGTAGGTCATGTGTTGAAGGCCCTGAATTTTCTTGGTGAGAAACCTCTGAGGTCTCTCCAAGTGTTGCAGGTGTTTTGTGAGGTACTTTCAGAAGGGAGTATTGTACTCTGTTATTGGTCTGATGAGGGACAAGTACAGGGGAGTTATAACCACCTTAGCGTTGGATGCTATGCCCTTACTTATTAGATGTGCAATGTAGAAGGCCTTCCTTACCACCTTGGAGACATGCTGATAAAAGTTAAGGTTGCTATCAACCTGCATTCCCAGATCTCTTACCACTGGGTTTAAACTTAGGGGGATATTATTAATACTGCAATTTGCAGGGACTTCTCCTTTGCCAAAGGGATTGATAATGCATTTTTTTGCATTAGGTTTAAGTCCGTGGCTTTGTCATCAATCATTTATTAGTGTAAGCCCATTTTGTAGTATGTTGACATCGATGGGGGATTCAATGATTGCAACCAGTTAGTAGTCATCAGCAAAAGTTGTAAGCCACAGGACATCTATTTTCAACTGGATTTCTAGAAATAGATTCCAAACAGTAGGGGGCATAGCACAGATCCCTGTGGAACATCACTGGTAACAGGTCTGCTGGTAAAGGTGGAATCCCCAACTTTGACTGTATGCATTCTGTCGGTGAGCCAGTTGTCTACCCATCTAATGATGTATGAGTTTGTCAATGATGCCTGAGTAAGGGATTGTGTCAAAGGCCTTGGCTAAGTCAAGATAGGCAGCATGTAGTGTACTGTCTTCATCCAGGGCTTTGGTGACATTCTTGAAGAAGTCCACCAGGTTTAACACACATGATCTGCATTTAATGAAGCCAAACTGGGTCGGGTAAAGAGTTTGAAGGCCTCCTATATCCTTGTAGATAAGGTCCATGATGATTCTCTCTGTGGCCTTACAGATGAGGCTCATTAGGCTTTTGGGTCTGTAGTTTCCAGGTTCAGTTGAAGCACCACCTCTGTGCAAGGGGATTATGGTTGCCGTTTTCCACTCAGTGGAATGAAGCCAGTACCTAGACTGTGGATGAAGAGAGTGCAGAGTGGTTCTGCTAACTCATGTATTAGACTGCTTAGTAAGCAGCATGGGATGTTATCTGGTCCCATAGAGTCTGTGTTTTTGGCCTTGGAGAGTGCGGTTAAGATCTGCTCTTTGGAGGTACATGGTAGAGGACTGGTGACAGGTATACCTTGGGGTGTGATTGTTGAGGAAAGGGGGGATGACGTTTTCACCAAACCTGTCTGCTAGCAGGTTTGCATTATCCTCAGGTTCAGTATGAGTGGTACCGCCCACTACTAATTTGGCACAAAGCTGGACCTTCTCTTTTACATTTTGGATGTAGCTAAAGAATGCCTTGTGAATATCCTTAGCTAGGGATGCTAATTTCATTTTGTAATTGGCTTTACAGGACTTTAGGAGATGTCTAATTTGCTTGTTCAAGCTGTGGAGGGTGTTACTTCTCTGCTCAGACTGTTCCCGCTTATTCTTTGATAGCAGTTTCTTTCTCTTGTTGTATAACCTATTGATGCTATATGTCCACCAGGGTGGTTTGTTTTTCATGAGGACCTTGTTTTGATTTGTTCTGGTGTGGCTGAATCTATACATTTGTATAGGTGTTTATACAGGGCATTTGTGTACACCTCTGTATAAGTAACATTGCTGTCAGTGGTGGTGGTGGGGGGGGTTGAAAGTGTATATATATATATGCCATCTCTTAAGAGGCTGTAGTTTGCTTTGGAGAAAATTTTCAACCTTTTTACTCCTGGGGGGGGGGGGTGGCAGGTATGATCATTACTTTGAACAAAACTGATTTATGATTAGAATTTACCAGGGAGGGTCCTGCACAGGGGGAGGTGCAACAATCCTCCATGTTGGTGAGTAACTAGGTCAAGGACATCAGAGCCCCTTGTGGGGGTGCAGACTATCTGTTCCAGAGCATTTGTGTTAACAAAGTCCAGCAATTCTAGGGTGAGCATGTTTGTGCTCATATATGCATTTCCCAATCGATGGAAGGATAGTTAAAATCACCCATGACCAGGGTATTTGGCTGTATTGTGAGTGACTGAAGTAGGTCCAGGTAGGTGATGTGGTTTTCATAGTTCATGGTGGGGGACCTATAGCCAACAACATTGTGGTGGGGGGGTCTTTCCTACAGTAACTTGGAGTTGGAGTAACTCTAGGGAGTCGTACTGTTTAACCAGTCTTGTGGTGTATTTGTCTTTAATGAAGATGGATACGCCTCCTCCTTTGGTTCTTTCACGTTCATTTTGAGGTCTGAAAGTGTGAAAAGCATTGTAGCCTTGCATGACCGGAGTATTCTCTGCAGTCTTGAACCATGTTTCTGTGACTGCACAGACATCGGCATCTTCCAGAGTAAGAAGTGCTTCTAAGTGAGTGCAGTTTCTGATTTAGACTCCTAGCATTAAGCACCATAACCTTAGGTTTGTATCTGGAGGATATTTTTACATCAGGAATTTTGTTCTTATGACATTGCCTAAAATGGCACTATGGTGGAGGCAAGTACCTTTTCCAGCAAGCAGCAGCCAAGAGGTGACAGGTGATGACCATCTCTGGCAAAGCAGCATGGTCTGTTAACCATATCATCCCAGGCTGACAGATACTGGATCCCCCTGGATTGACACCAGAAGCTAAGCCAACTGTTGAAGTCAATTGCTTTTAGTTTGCATTGAGGCATCATCCTGGGTGAAGGTAGAATGCTGCATAGGGCTAGGGACTTGCCTGTCTGGGACACATAATCTTAAATCTTAGTTGTGTCTCTCTCTATATAGTCCATTGAGGTACATCTCAAGTCATTCATTCCAACATGGACTATGACAAAATCGTAACAGTGTTTGTTGTTGAGAGACTTGAGTACATGCATAATTTGGTGGATCCTGGCACCTAACAGGCAGCTGACCATGACCTTCTCCTTGTATAGCCTGGTGAGTGGGACATCTGTGTGTATCACCTAGTCAGACACTGATACATGTGTTTTTTTATGTGTAGTGAATTTTGTTGGGACTGTATCATGTGCAGAACCTTTGCTATTGCAAGGTATCTGCTCTTTTGGTAAACTTCTAGTGAGTACTTATGTGTATGTGGATTTATGACTTATGCCCTTGGTTTGTGGAAGAGGTGAAGTGTGTGTGCCTAAAGCATCTTTCATATCTGGTTTGTTGATACAAGAGATACAGAGCATTGAGTCCAGATTCATAGTACAGATACATCTCTAACATATTGTGTTTGTATGTTTTAGGAGTAATAAGTTGTCCGTATACATGAGGCAATTGCTACATTGCCTCAGGATGCCCATGTCCATCAGGCTGGCTGGACAAATGGTGAGAAACTGTCCATCCATTATAATAGGTGTATTCTGTAATAAGTAGTGGAGAGTGGGCAAGCTGGACCAGGGTCTGTTGTAGTACTAGTAAAAACAGCTAATTAATGGGGAGGAGGTTTAGGAGCAGAAACCTGCATCAATGCCTCAAAATGTGCAGCTGGGTTGCTGTCCAGACACCAGTATGCAATTGTGTTGTGTGACAAAAATCAAAAAGGCTTAGGAGGGTTCCCTAACAGTTATCTATGGAAATTTTGTCTTTCTAAGCATTTGTGTTTATACACGGCAGTGCTAAACCCCATTGCATGCTGCACAGCTATGCACAACTATGCACAAATGTGGTGCTTAAGTGCAAACTAATTTAAACAGCTCTAACACAATCTAGTCCACCAATAGTAAAGTCCCTCGCTGAGCCTTTATTCCAGCAATCTCCAATTCAGATGGGCCCTGAGCTACACACTTCTACCATAAGGGTGCAGGGGTCACTCAATGTAAGATAGATAGTTTTAGTGCTCTATTGATAACAAACAGTCCAGATACAGCAAGTTTGAATCTAGCCTATGCTATTTAAGTTTGATGAATGAAAAAACAAGTGCAGAATAAAACAATCACTGCAGCAAAACTAGTTTAAAATGAAGTAACAGTACAGTGGAAAACAATACACAAGTGCACGAAAATGCTTAGATTCTACTTATGTTTACAAGATTTCAGTGGATGCCTTGGATTCTCTTATATACACTTCAGATTTCTGACTTACAATGCCAAACTCTGAACAGCTCGGCCAAATTTGAGAGCAAACCTTTGCAAACACAGTGCTTAAGTACAAATGAATTTAAACAGCTCTAATACTGTCTACCAACAGAAAAGCTACTCACTGAGCCTTATACCAGCAATCACCAACTAAGATGTATCCTGAGATACAGACTTCTGCCACAAGGGTTCAGGGGCCCTCTTAATATAAGATAGCCAGTGTTAGTGCTCTAGAGATATCAGTCTATATTCAGCAAGTTTGAATCGAATCTATACTATTTAAGGCAGATAAAGCAAAAAAAAAAAAAAAAAAAAAAAAAAACAAGTGCAGAATAAAACACTTACAGCAGCAAGACTAGTATAAAATGAAGCAACAGTACAGTGGAAAACAGTAAACAAGTGTGAAAAAATGGCTTAAATTCTACCTATGTTTAGAAGATTTCAGTGGATGCCTTGGATTCTCTTGGATGCAGTTCAGATTTCTGCTTAGAATGCCAACCACCAAGCAGCAGATTCTGGTGAGAGGTAGATGGTAATAGCAGTGTCCCACATGCTGGTGTAAAATGGTCTTTCTAAATGTCAAGCAAGTGCACAAACACACACACACATACCAGCTGACTGCAGTGAGATTAGCACCCCTACATATCCAAATACACCAGCCAGACTCTGCATTTAAGGCAACTGCCACAGCTGAAGTCTGACTTAAAGAATGTCAGACAACAGTTTATAGGTGATGACATCAGCAGTGTCTGGTGAGGAGAAGATGATAATTGCAGTGTCCTACATGCTGTAGTAAAATGCTTTCTCTAATGTCAAGCAAGTGCACAAACACACACACATGCCCCAGTTGATTGCAGTGAGAGCAGAATCCCTACCTTTTTAAGTATATTGACTAGAGAACCCTATATTTAAGGCAAGCACCACAGCTCAAGTCTGACTTCGAGAGTGTCAGGCAACACTTTATAGGTGATGACATCCACAGTGTCTGGTCAGGAGAAAATGGTAATAACAGTGTCCCACGTGTTAGTGTAAAATGCTCTCTCTAGTGTCAAGCAAGTGTACACACACACACACCCCAGTTGACTGCAGTGAGATTAGAACCCCTACCTAAGTACACAGACTGCAGACCTCAATATTTTATGCAAGCGTCATGGCACAGGTCTGACTTTTACAAGGTTGCAGGACAACTTATAGTGAATGACATCAGCAGTGGATGTTCGAGAGAAGATATTGGGAGGCATGCATGAAATGGATGTGTACGCATGTGCAAGTGTCAAAAGCTGCATTGTAAATATGTGTCTTTTTCTTAGACAGTGCCTTCATTTTGTTTGTGTTTCCACATTTAGTTTCATGGTATGAACACTAAATGGACAGTAAACACAAGATCTGAAGTAGGAGATTCATTTGTCTGCAACCTGTGGGTTATGGATCCGATATCGGATCCGAACCGGCATAGTTTACCAGCTATGGATCCAAGCTCTCAGCTCCTCCCCTCACCCATAATGCCCTGCTCTACCCTCATGACCTCAGATCTCGTTTGCCGCGCATGGTGACCAGATTGTGTTTTTCCAGCTCTCCAGCTAAGTGATATTTCTAGTGTTAAAGTGCTTTATTTTGAAAGTTTTGTGTGAAAGTTGTGTGGAAGTGTAGGTTTCCCTTTTATATTATTATACTTTTAGTCTTTTAAAATTTAATTTTACTATCCCTCCCCTCGCTGGTAGCGTAGTGTGTGTTTGGGCCTGTTGAGTGGTTTTGTTACTTTACTTTAACTAGTTTTAGTAACCTTGTTTGTTTGCTTTTGGGATGTCTGAGCAGCCCAAACTGTATTTTAAAAGTGCTCCGAGTGTGGCCATAAGCTTTCCCCAGCTGATGGCCACACTCGGTGTGTTAGATGCCTGGGGGTTGAACACCTCACATCTGGATGTTCCATTTGTGCAGGGTTCAACCCCAGGGCATTGAAGGAGCGGAGGTCCAAGCTTGTCTTGGCGGGTCTTTTGCCGCCGGACTCGGCTCCGGCCTCCGCTCCTTCGGGGGTAACCGTTACCACGGTTGTCCCCTCTCCGGCTCCCCCTCCTCCTCCTGGGACTCAACCTCCATGTAGTGGTTCGGAGGAGAGGGAAGCTAGGAAGAAGGACCGGAGGGAGAAGCACCATAAGCGGCGGGCCGAGACCTCTGTTTCGGCCCCACCAGCCAAGCGGGCTTCTCCTCCGGCCTCCTTGTCTGCTGGCTCTCCCCCTCCTCGGCTCCGGTCTCCAGTGTGTTTTTCACCGGGACCTGAGGAGGAGGAGACCCGATCTCCGTCGAGGCTATCGAGGAGGCACTCAAGGCCTACCTCGGTAGCCTCGTCGAGATCAACTTATAGCCTGTCGGACGCTGATCTGGACCGGATGATGAGAAGGTTCATCCAGGCCCAGATGCAGATGGGAGTGCTCTTGCCTCCCCCCCCCTCTGGGGGGGAGCTCGACCCCTTTTTTCAAGCCAATTGCTCCTTCTCCAACCCACTACCCGGGTTCGGAGCAGTTGGAGCCGAGCAGCTTCGGAGCCGGGGGTGGGTCGGCGCCGATAGTACTTGGTACTTCGGATCCGACTCTGCCCTCGTGTGCATCAGATCCGATCTCTTGGAGCCTGGATCCGTGCTTCGGATCCGGGGGGGATCAGTGCTCCTTCGGCGTCATCTGTGTCGGAGTGCACTGTCCCTTCGGATCCGAGCGCTTCGGCGCCGGCTCTGATCCACTCCTCGGATCTGAGGGGGAGCCGATTGTCGGATCCTTTGGTCGAGGTCGGCTCCCCTTCGGCTTTTGATGTAGTGGAGAGGGCCCTGTTGAGGGTCTCCAGACCCCTGGCACTTGTTTCGGCTCCGTCCCGCGCTCCCTCTGCACTGGGTCAGGCTTCCACCATCCGGCCCTTGGGACAGCCCGCTCCTGTGCCCCAAGCTGTTCCCCTGGAACAGGTTACTGTTTGCGAGGAGTCCTCTGACAGACCCCCAGAGGATGTTCCTCGCAAGCATACGTGCAAAAGGAGGCACATTGACTCCCCCGAGTCTCTCACGGAAGACACGGATTTGGAGGAAGGGGAAGGCTCCCCACGGTCACCCCGAGGATGTCTCATTTGGAGACATCATGGAAATGCTCCGCATAAGGGTGGTCTGCCCCAAGTCTTCCTCGGACGAGTCCGTGTTCTTGGAGGCATTTGAAGTGGGCCCGTCTACCTCTTGGGTGTCCCCTCCTGCCGACCCCCTGGTGGACCTCATTACCACCAGGGCGTGGAAGGAACCGGACACCGTGGAGCCAATCCCTAAAAGGCCCGACCGGATTCTCAGTCCCCCGGCTGACCGTGCCCATTGGAGTAAGGGGCCTCTGGTAGATGCTATGTTGACGGCGGCGGCCACCAAGAGGGAACTTGCTCAGGAGAATCCCTCAGTCCATCCCCCGAGCAAGGAGTCTCGGATGATGGACCGCTTGGGGAAGCGGATGTTTAGTTCAGCGACCTTCTCGGTAAGGGCGCTGAACTATCTGGCACATGTGATTAGGATGCAGCGCGATCTTATTAAAGAATACGCTGCATCTCCCCCAGAGTTCATGTCGGAGGAGGACAAAGTGCTGCACTCCACCCGCATGGCCACTCTCAGGTCCGTTACCAATACCTCTATGCGGCCACTCTCCCATGCTATGGAAGGCGCCGCTAGAGCCGCAGGGGCAGGTCTAGTTACTAGACGTCAGGCCTGGCTCCGTCATTGCGATTTCTCAGAGCCCTTCAAAGCGTCATTTGCGAACGCAGCCTTCGATGGTTCTGCCCTCTTTGGCAAAACTGTTCGCGACACTTTGACCCAGAGCGAGAAGGACGGGAAGACGCTGTCTGCCATCGGAATCCGCTTCTCTGCACCCCAGAGACCTTATTCTAGGAACCAAAAGGGTCAGAAGAAGATGTGGTTCCGGAAGTCGCAGCAATCCCTGCCTGCTCCGGACAACCAGTCCTTCCGTGGCAGAGGAGGACAGGGAGGATGCCGCCCTAGAGGCAGAGGGGCTCCCAGGAACTTTGGGTCCAGAGAACCCTTCTCTGAACGGCCCGCGCAGCAACCCTGAGGGGTTGCCCGGCTGCTCCACTCTGGAGGCAGTCGGGGGATGTTTTTCGGAGCACCTAGCGGCATGGGAGTCCATAACATCAGACCGCTGGGTTCTCCAGATCATATCCAGAGGATACCGTATCCCCTTTCGTCACTTGCCAAAATTGAAGTCCCTCCCCGACGTTCCACCCGGTCAGTGGGAGGCCGCTTTGGCAGAAATTGGCCATCTGCTAAAGAAAAGAGCCATCCAGCCCATCCCCCCAGACCAGATCGGATCAGGGTTCTACTCCAGGTTCTTTTTAGTGCCAAAAAAGACGGGGGATCTAAGACCAATTTTAGACCTTTCTCTCTTGAACCTGGCAGTTCCCAAGGAGAAGTTCCGAATGGTCTATTCTCCCCCTTCTGGGAGAAAATCACTGGATGTGCTCCACAGACCTCAAGGATGCGTACTACCATATACTAATGGACAGGCACTCCAGGAGGTTTCTCCGCTTCCGGCTGGGAGCCAGTCACCACCAGTTCCGGGTCCTTCCCTTTGGTCTCACCACAGCCCCCAGGGTGTTCATCAAAGTATTAGCAGTGTAGCGGCCCACCTGAGGCTTCAGGGGGTACAGGTCTTTCCCTACCTGGACGACTGGCTCCTTACCGCCCCAACAAGGCATCTACTACTATTGGCACGAGACTCCTTTCTCCATCTTGCTCCCCGTCTGGGCATCACTATAAACACAAAAAAATCCAACCTAGCACCCATGCAGTTCATAGATTTTATAGGTGCCAGGTTAGACACAAGGAGTTTAAAAGCCTTCCTCACTGCGGACAGAGTTCAAAATCTGCAACTCCAGGTGCGGGCCATTCTCCACTCAAGCTCAGTTCCGGCGGAATTGGTCCTGAGGGCTCTAGGGTCCATGGCGGCTGCTATAGCACTTCTTCCTCTCGCCAGGTTCAATACGCGCATCCTCCAGTGGACACTCCTAGTACAGTGGTCGTATCTTGCTCCTATGCATCATCCCATTGCGATCAGCAAGGCTTGCAAGCGGTCCCTCCTGTGGTGGCTTCACTCCCCAGATCTCCACGGAGGCCGCCCATTTTGTGCTTCTCCCCCTCTCGCCACGGTGACCACGGACGCCTCCCACCTCAGGTGGGGGGGGGGGCATTTTGCAGGCCGGACCGTCCAAGGCACGTGGAACGATTCAGAGACCTTACTGCATATCAACGTTCTAGAGATGAGAGCAGTGCTCTTAGCGTTGCTAGCACTTCAGGCCTTTCTTCCCTTGGGAACAATTGCGATTCAATCGGACAACATGTCGGTTGTCTGGTACATCAACAAGCAGGGAGGAACCAGGTCCTACCCTCTTTGTCGAGAAGCCATGAGAGTTTGGGAATGGGCAATCTCCACCAACCGCTTTCTCATAGCAACGCACATTCCGGGTCGGTCCAACATCCTGGCGGACAAGCTCAGTCGCACCATTCTCACCCCTTACGAGTGGTCTCTCAATACTCAAGTAGCGGAACGCATATTCGCACGGTGGGGAACTCCTTCTTGCGATCTTTTTGCCTCTCCCTCAAACACCAAGTGCGACAGTTTTTTCGCTCTGATACCTCCTCCAGGAGGTTCCCCAAGAGACGCTCTGGTGCATGCTTGGCCACCCGGTCTTCTTTATGCTTATCCCCCTTGCCTCTGATGCTCCAAGTTCTTCAGAAAGCCTCTCGGTTGGGGTGCAGAATGATTCTCATTGCTCCGTTTTGGCCTCGACAGATCTGGTTCCCCTTCCTAAGGTCTCACTCTGTGAATCCTCCTTGGATTCTAGATCCCATTCCGGATCTGATATCTCATCCATCCCGCTTATCTCCTCGAACCTGGACAACCTGAAGCTGACCGCTTGGCTGCTCCAGTTCCACTCTTGATTAGGACTCCCGGTATTTCGTCCCCTGTTAAGGCGATCCTGGTGGCAGCTCATAAGCCATCCACTAGGAAAGTCTACCGCAGCAAGTGGAAACGGTTTTCGTAGGGCGGAGCGCAAGGCCTAAACCCCTTCACAGTTCCTCTCCCTTTGGTGCTTGATTTCTTAACCACTCTTTTTAACGATGGTGCCAGCAGTTCCACGGTCAAAGTACAACTTGCGGCAATTTCACATTATCACATTGGTCATGACTCCAATCCACTGATGTCGGCCAAGTTGTGTAAGATTTTCCTTAAAGGTACTTTTCTTCTCAGGCCCCCTGTAAAACAAGCGGTTCCTCCTTGGGACCTTTCCTTAGTTCTCCAGGCCTTGACCGCCCCCCCCCCTTCGAACTGGCGGCTACGGTAGATCTGAAATTCTTGTCATTCAAGAACTGCCTTCTTAGTAGCCATTACTTCGGCCAAGAGAGTTTCAAAGCTTCAAGCATTATCAGCTAAACCTCCTTACTTGGTCTTTCATCCGGACCGTGTTTACCTCAGGACCAACCCGTCATTTCTTCCTAAGGTAGCTTCTGAAGCAAACATTAATCAATCCATTAAACTCCCTGTCTTCTTTCCTAAATATGAAAACAAAGGTGAATACAAGCTTCACTCCTTAGATGTTCACAGGCAACTTAGATTTTATCTAAACAGGACAGCTGGTCATAGGCAATCCGACCAGTTGTTCATTTCCTTTGCTAAATTTAATTTGGGCAAACCAATTTCTAAAGTCTCACTATCTCGCTGGATTTCACAATGTATCTTATTGGCTTATCAAGCTTCAGGAAGGCCCGCACCGGAGGGTGTACATGCCCATTCAACCCGATCAGTCTCTACCTCGGCAGCCTTTAAGGCTAGGATTCCTCTAGATGATATTTGTGCAGCAGCCACGTGGGCTTCATCTCATACTTTTATTTCCCACTACAAGTTGGATCTTGCATCTAGGGGTAGAGCATCCTTTGGCTAGGCGGTGCTCCGGAATATGCTTCCATGATGGCCGCCCAAGATTCAGGTAGCTGGGGACTCTGTCCCACAGGTTGCAGACAAATGAATCTCCTACTTCAGATTTAGAAGTTATGTACTCACCATAATGTTCCATCTGAGTAGGTGTATTCATTTGTCTGCAACCATCCCGCCCTCCTATCCCCCTGGCCTTTCAGTTTCCTGCATATGTTCTGTTACCCTTTTCAGGGTGTTCTTGCTTTTGGCAAACTCGATCTGAGGTCATGAGGGTAGAGCAGGGCATTATGGGTGAGGAGAGGAGCTGAGAGCTTGGATCCATAGCTGGTAAACCATGCCGGTTCGGATCCGATATCAGATCCATAACCCACAGGTTGCAGACAAATGAATACACCTACTCAGATGGAACGTTATGGTGAGTACATAACTTCTAATTACATGCTATTGTCTACTTTGCACAGTGCACAGCCGAGCAGCAGGTTTGCACGCTGGTTGGCAAAGTGTTTGCCCATGTCAGATACACATTTCTACCACTTTCCCTATTTGTGCATAGTTAAGCATACACAAACATGAGCCTCATTGCTAAAATTTGGAGAGTTGTCAGTACTGAGGGCATGAAACAAGCCTGCTTCTTTGTTGACTCTGTGGTAGCAGGTGTAAATGCATTGACACACTTATTTTTGAGCCCAGATGTTATAGGGTGTGAATCCAGGTGTATGTAATACTTTTAAATAAGTAGTGATAATGCAGTGAAACTATACTTTACACCACATTAACAGTGTGCTACTTGTGTTGACACAGCACAGCATGTTTAAGCAGCTTTGCATGGCAGTAACCACATCATTGAAGAGTTGTTCATCATCACTCGGCATTGGTGCACTATGCCAAACTCTGCACAAACATAGCAGTCAAAAAGTGAAAGGCTCCATTGTTTTTTTTTTTTTTGTTCCTTATGTGTGTTGTGTGTGATTCTATTTTTTGACCAGATTATACATGTTAAAATGGGGTAGATGGGAAAGTGGTGAAATGGAGGGGGGCAAGCGGGTGAAGAACAAAGGGAAAGCAATATAGGAATATGCAGTAGGGAGTAGGAAAGAACCATAGCCATCCATCTCTTCAACAGTGTAAAATGAAAATATGTACAGAATATTAGCTGAATTTGGACTGTCACCTTCACCAACAGGGTTGACAACAATGAAATCATGTTGTATAGCCAATTGGAACAAATCAAGTGTGTCAAGAAGACACATGTACAAAATGGAGAACTATATATGGGAAGATATATTTTTTTGTGGGACAGGTAGGTGCCCATTTTTTTTAACTTCAGTGAGAGAGGAATTCTGGGTAAGGGACATGGGCATTTGTGTGTCAGGTAAATTGGATAGGTAAGGAAGCAAATGCAAGCAAACAGCACAAACAAGACAAGACACAGGGACAGTGAGGACACAAAGTTTGGGGGACACTATGACTGGGATGCAAGCATAGGGACAGTGAGAATCTAGTCATCATCCACAGGACTGTCATCACCATCCCCTTAGTCCACTGGCTGCTGAAGTGATTGATGTCTTCTCCTCCTATGGACCATGAGGGAGTGTAGCCTCTCCATCTGATGTAAGTATACACCAAAGGTACTGTGCTCAACCCTATGCACCAACCCTGGCATCTCCTAGTGGGTGATGAAATCTCCACCTCTGCCAATACTCCCAGAGGGTACCACAGCACCAGCTGCTAGAGTAGTGCTACCTGTGGATGCAGGTAGTGCAGGGGCAACATAAACAGTACTGTCAAGTTGGGTCCCAAATGTGCTGGGTGTTGGTGCCAGAGCCGGTGGAGCGGGGCTGGGGATGGCCTACCTCCCTGTGCTATGAAACATTTAGTGATTTGTTACACAGGGATGACATGGAGACATTTTTGATGACACATAATAGAAAATAAAAAAGAGATAAGGGTTGGGGTGAGAGAAAAAAAGAGATCAAATTAGTACCATCATATGTGACATACAATGCATTATCAAAATAATGCAATTATTTTATCTGAAGTTTTGCACTTTAAGTATACTTCCTAACAACTACAAACTATATAATAAAGTAATCCTTGCAATATGCAAATATTACACATATGATTGGTCCTATTATATAGATTAAAGTTAACAGCAGGGCATTTATGTCACTTGCGTAGACTTTAATTTATGTAATAGTGTAATTGGCTATCTACTATGTGTATCTTCAGTGCTAGCCTGTAATTGTTGTCGATATGTAATCATATTTGGGATTTTTAATGCACATTATCATACAGTAATTTAGCTCCTATATACATTTTGTTGACCTATTTGTTCTACATATCTCTTTTATTATTATTGTTGTAGTTTACATTCATTAACTGTGTAAATTGTTTACTGTATTGGAGATTTTCTCCCCGAGCCTCCACTGAAAAAGGGCCTCAACCCAGTCTGGTACTCCCAGCAAATAAATGTAAAATAAAAATATATAAATAATATTATTAAAGAATTGGCAGTATTTTATACTTGAACCCATAACCACTGCCTGCAGTCTTACACTTGACTCCTAATGTTGGTTTCTTCTACAGACTGATACATGCATACTTGCTTTTACAGTTAGGATATGCATGCTTACTTTGCTACTACTGTATAGAAAAGAAAACATTTTTCTTTACATTTTAAAGTTACATGCTGCATATATACCACTTGCTTCCCTCAGCCTCTCTAGACAATCAGCATGGGCCTGCCTAACCATGTCTATTTCAGAAGTAGCTGTGAAAAGAAAAGAAAAGAAAAGAATAAAAAGAATAGCATTATGCATGCCAGGCTAGACTATATTTAGTTTTCTATGTATTATGAATTCTGTTTATTACCATGCTTAGACAACTGTGGGATGTTGCCAGTTTGAAAGTTATCCAACCACTGGGTGAGCGTATCCCTCTTGCACCTTTTTAGGTCATGAAAGTGGTGCCTACACTGTTCTCCAGTGCATGAGATGCCAGTCACACTGGATACATCTTTAGCTAGACTATTTCAAGCCTCAGACATGTACTGGGAGTCAGTATAGTACACTGTAAAAGCCTTTGGCTGTGGCTCTTTACCAGGAGTCCAATAAAGATTCTGGACTCCTGAACATCCCACCTTTGTGCCCTAAATTGGGCACCTTCCCCTCTATCACCAGACATGTCTACTCCTAAAGCTGTTTAATAACAAATAAAAGTTTCCCACCATTTCCTGTTATTGCTATACTGGTAATGTGCAAACCTGAGCAACATTGCCAACACGTTTGCATGATGTTAAGCAGAGAGCAACAGTGCCAAACAGAGAGGAAACCACTTTTGGAAATTAGAAGGTTAATCGGCCACTTGACATTAGTTTGAGGGGTGTGTGCTGCTGTAACTATCAGCTTATTTAACTCTGCAGCCATGCACTGGGGGCATAAATTTCATAACCTGTCACATGTTTGGTTTGGGCTTTATACACTACTACAATTGATTTTTACAGTGTGGGATTCAAATCTATGCATAAGGGGCAAAACATTGTCTTCCACAGTGGTGATTTTCCATCTTTGCCACATAAGAAGTGCTTCTCATACATAGTCATAAATTATTTATAAATACAAATGACAGATTGAGGTATTAACCACATATGTGTGTGAACTAACAAGGTCCCTGTACATACATTCCTTTGTGTGTGTCTTGTTTAAGTGTGAAGGCAGCAGAATTATACTTCCAGAAACATAGTAGACAGTATGCCCTCAGTCATACATCTGAACCTTCAAAACACAGTAAGGGTGTCTAATCCCTCATACATATTATTCACATCAGCTCCACTATTTATAATTATGTATAAAGTTTTATAAGTGATATTTAATATAATGTGAAACTGAACAACAGCACAAATTTGGGATTTCCTGTATTAGAACCCAGGATCATGTGTATGGCAGCCGTAAACGTATACCTGTTACCACAGGAATGTTGAAATAACACTTGGATATTTTCCAGTTCATTATTATAAACTAAACTGTCACAACAGTAAAAATATGTTGTACTTCCTGTATTAGAACCCAAGATCATCTGTATTACAGCCCTACATTTACACCTGCTGCCACAGGAAAAGTTAAATAACAGTTCCATAATGCCCTATTCATTCTTAACTTCTGTGTGTTAACCACTATGCAATGCTGCTTAGCATGTTTGCATGGTGCCCAACAGAATTAATAGAATGCATCCATTTTGAAATTGTTGACTGCTTCCTGTCTGCAGGTGTTTGATGGTTGCATGTGTTGCGGAGGCTTGCTAACCAGCGCATAACATCACTTAGTGGTGTTGCATGATGGAAAGTAAAAACTACAACAATGTATCCTTTCTGACATTTAGAATCTCTATGCCCTGTGTGTGCCACTAGTCCAGGTTTGTGCACTGCTAACCATCATGCAAACTAGATAAGCACAGCTAAACACGGCATTCATTGTGTGTCTCCATTTCCCTTGTCTGTGCTAAGCTGCACATTGTGCAAACACTGGCATTAAAAAAAATAAAAAAAGAGAAATCAGACAGGAAGAAAAGAAATCTGCTAAATAACTAACACTACAAAAATGCATAGTGGTACACATGAAATATTTTCAGTTGGCTGGATATGAACTCTCATTTCAATGAACCTTCAAAACACAGTAAGGGTGTCTTATTGCCACATAAACAGCTAAACAGCATTGCAGCAGAGAATGAAAATCATTGTGCATACAAGCAACTGCAACATCATCCACAGTATTAACAAAACATATGGCAGTTGTTTCTACTTGTATTAATTTCAGATGTAGTGCACTGAGTGATCACACAACCATTTATGACTATTGCTTGCATGCATGCAGCTGTGACTTATCTCTTTGTGTTTGTTGCTCATTCTTGCCTTATCTGACCAATAATCTGAGACATGCAGTCTGTAAGGCATTCTGTGTCATTGTCCTTAAAGTGTGTGAGGACATCAAATGGCAATAATATACAGTTGCCATGAAATGAAGGGGAGGTTAGATGTTTCTGGACAGACACTGTGAAATGTGTGCTGCTTACTTACATTTAAAACTTTGATACAATTAGTTTGACACTTTGTAAGTCTAACCTGGCTGACACACCCACTGCTACACAGAGCCAAGTATTTGGGATTCATCAATTCTAATGAGTTTACACCTCATCTTCATCTTTGCAGTGCTCACAGCCCTGAATCTACACTATAAAAAGGGAACCATGTAGCTTGGGAAACTGAAGGTGAGGAGACTTGTTTATCTGGATAACGAAGAAGATATTTCTTTGGGATTTATTTGCATCAAAGACTGTTGATCTAGATAAGGTATGCTTGCATTTTGCAGCTATATACTGGATATGCTGAAATGTCACTAAGAAAAATCTTTATATATATATATATATATATATATATATATATATATATATATACACACACATTAGGAAATGCTACTTTTTTCTGTATGCATTTCTTAGAAGTGCACTGATGGCATAGGCATGTTTGTCTGGGCATTTTACTTTCTCAGATGTACATCTTTATCAAGTGTCATCACAAATGTTAATGTTATGACTGTTTTCGCTTTACACTCTTCTATTGTGATTTCATTGAAATGTAAATTTCCTATACTGTCAATGACACAGTGGTGTTAGCCTTCTAGGATGTCTCATAGACACCTCTAGGGGAGTGCTGCCCACAGGTAGATGTGACTGGCAATTGCATAACATTGAATGTTCTTTGGTAAATGTGTACACATGTGTTGGGGTCAGTTTATTTTATAGCACTTTTAGCAGCTCACTGACAGTTTGTTAGCAAAATGTGTCATCTGCTTGTTGTTTTGGAGGTGGGAGAGCCAAGCTCCATTTCAGTGTTGGCACAAACAAAATTTGCTATTGTTACTCTCTCTGTTTTGGATCCAACCTTGCTTTGTGTGGGATTGTAATATGTTACAACCACATATTTCCTTTTATTAATATTTGAATACCTTGACTGTTTTTTTGTTTCTCCAGCGGGTAATATTGAATATTAATCCATACACAAAAAATAGGAATGCAGCTCGAGTTAAATGACTCCAAAGGAAATAGCAGCATACAACAACATACACAACTTCAGGGATCATAAACAATTTAGAAGAAAAGGAGCTTCTGTTCAATTCAGTTCATAGAATCAAGATACTTTATTTGGTAAGCGCTTTCATGGGAATAGCTCCCACTTCTTCAGACCATTCAATAAAATACATTTAAATCCACTCCATTTATATAGGGAACCTTAATTGGTATCAATCAAATCATGACAACACCATTTCAAAAGGAAGGGGATGCAGGAATCACCGGAGAAACGTACAGTCAAGAGACACTGGTTCCAGCATTAACAAATAAGTCGCTGATTTAGAATATCTCCTCTAAGGACTTAACAACTGATGAAGTAAACTTATTGAGTAAAGGACTTTTGTTTATTCCTTCTCAAAGAACTGAAGTAACAGATAGCATTATTGATATCAAAACGTTTTCTAGAAATGTGCAACTAAAGCTGTTATATGGTAATAACTGCAGTTCTGATAGAAGTGTTCTAAAAAAACCTAGTACATTTGTCTCACCTAACCACCCTATTATAGATGTTTTCATGAGTTTATGTGAAAAAGAATTGCATGAGAAATTACATAATGGTAAACAGAAATGTAAATGGAATAACTTGTATAGGGGGGAATATAATGCTTTACAAGCCCTACAAAAGGATGAATCCATAATAATCAAATGGGCTGATAAAGGAGGCCCTACAGTTGTAATGCACAGAGCCTTTTATGAATATTGAATATTACCTTTCATGTGTTCATCTAAGCAAGACTTTTATGTAATACTTATGTGTATTATCCTTCTTTTGTATTTTATGTCACCTAGGACTATGTCACCCAGGTGCCCCAATCCCCACAAACTCCCCTTCAGTGACCCTGAGAATGAAGTAATTGTGGAAGCATTTAGGCAACATGGTGCCTTTCTGCTTGAGAGGAAGTGTGGGGATTTGTCTGGCAGAATGCAAATTTGGCAGCAGGGAGTGGCTCATGTGAATGCAGTAGGTAGCCAGAGTAGGACATATGATCAGGTGCACCTTAGGGTCACTGACATGATTTCATCAGCCCAGAGGACAGCATCTGCAGTTCCCCGTGAATGGATGGCTCCAGGGGGGCCTACTACATAGCCAGCACTGACACCAAATGTCAAGGATCCAGAGAGCTCAGTGGAAAGTGCACAACAGCATCTCATTGATGTCAGAGCTGCTGTTTCAGGTAGGATAAGTATGTCCCAGGGGGAGCTTTCGGGTAGGCTTACCTATCTTGATTGTTAAATACTTCATGTATACTAAAATATTGACAGCTGTACTTAAGTTCTGTTACATAACTTTTTTTTGGGGGGGGGACTAGTTGTAGACTGATACAGTTAACAACACATTCTGGTTGACTACACATAGGCTTGGGGTCGACGTGTCATCTAAGTTCTTGTTAAAAGTATTGTTAATGGACATATAAAGGGGAAACAGTTTTAACCCCCTGTGTTACTGTTAATTGTCATGATGCTGTCTTTACCTTTTGATTAATTTCTTCCAGGACCATTCAACAGAGGGAGCAGACTATCATCTGCACATGGTAAGCCACACATTTTTATGTCAGTACTGATGAGCAGTTCAAAGAAATATTTATTTTATCCATATCTGTGATGTGGGTATCAGGACTGCTGTGTGTATTGCTATATTGTCTGTAATAGTAGCACCACTGTTAGTTTGTTAGCATATATTGGACTATAGTAGTGTAGGTATTAATTTATTTCTTGTGTTTGTTGCTTATTATACAGGCAATCCTAACAGTGGAAGTGTAGGACTCTTGCCACCTGATGTCATAGAATCAGCAGATACAGATGATGATGATGACTGAACAGAGACACAGTCAGGGGGAGGGGTGCAGAGGCTGAATCTGACACTGAGGATGATATTCAGCTATTCCCTGTAATTCCACTGGATACAGCTAGTAGGCCTGCACCAATGCATTAAAATGAGCCCTCAGATACTGGACAGGTGGAGGGTGAGACACTCAATCAGGGTAATGTGGTTACTGCACCTTCAGTGCCTAATGACTCTGGCTGTAGCCAAAGTATGGGTGAGGTACCATGCAGGAAGGTTGTTAGGGATGCTCACTACTGAATCTTGAATTACGGAATCTCGAGACTCTGAAGCCCGAAGACCAGAATCTCAAGATTCCGTAATATCAAAATTAAAAAAATAAGTAAATAAAAAGAAAAAAAATATTTAGAAGGTATATGCAGGGGGGCAAGCTCCCCTGCACCCCCACACCCCCACACCCCCTGCATTTAAATATACCAACTCCGAGATCGCACTACAGTAGAGTGAATGGCAAAATTTCCGTTTTGCTCTGCACGGCACTATTTTGCCATTCACTCCGTTGTGGTGCGATCTTGGAGTTGGTATATTTAAGTTGCAGGGGGTGTGGGGGAAGCAGTCCCCCATGTGGGGGGTGCAGGGGGGCTTGCTTTCAACATTTTTTTAAAAAATGTTGATATTATGGAATCTCGAGATTCTGGTCTTCAGGCTTCAGAGTCTCGAGATTCTGTAATTCGAGATTCAGTAGTGAACCCCCGACAACACCCTGTGTAAGTGATGATAACTATGCCATATCCTTGCTTTCTGTCATTTGGTATCAGGGATACATGCATAAGCTTTGTGTCTGATCAGGGTGCATAGCTGACTTAGTGCTTAGTATATCTGTGTTTGTGCTGTTGTTTTGCTAACTGTACATATTTTGGTCTTATGAAGTTATACATTTGATAGAATCAAAACAGTTTTCTGCATCAGTATTTTTAAGAATCTTCTGAGGGTTATGAAGTCTGGAACTGAAATGTGTCTTATTACTTTCTAACTTCTCTCTTTAGTGATTTTCCAGTAGAAAAGTATGAGGCCAAACTCAGTTGCAGTTTTAGTTCAGGGCTGAGTCTGTATTATCCCAGACGTACACAGCCATTGAATGGGTAGGTAAAGGTTGTGAGCATTGCCTGGCATCAATGTTACTATATGTATGTGTGTAGGATGAAGATTTTATCCCCTTAGGTGGTGAGTGAATGTGCTAGGCATTGCCTCTTTAGCCAATCCGAGGGCACATTGAGCATGCCTACATCTGCCTACACCCACAGTAGCTGCTTTTCCCCCCTCTGACTCCTCACCTGCTTGTGGCTGTGGTGACCTTGCAATTGGTAGTGGGATCTGTGTCCCTTCCTCTTGTTGCTTTTGTTGAAGCTGTTTTCTCAGGATGATGTTGTGAAGCATGGCACAGACAGTGAAAATTCCAGTACATGTATGTGAATTGTACTGCCGGGCTCTCCCAGATGTATCTACACAGTGGAACTATGACTTCAGCAGCCCAAACATGCACTTTGATATTTTTGATTTGAGTGTGTGCCTCATTATGACATTCTTCAGAGGTTGTGTGTGCATTTCTGATGGGCTTCATCAGCCACAGTTCCCATGTATAATCTGCATCCCCCAGAAAATGACCCTGTCCAATATCACTCCGTCATAAACATCTGATACATTTGGGAGGTGTGCCAGATATGTGAGTCATGGTAACTGCCTGGGTTACCAGCACACACACACACATATTCAAGATGATTCTCTTAGCATTACATACAACTTGGCAGTTAATGGAATGGAATCCCTTTTAATTTATGTAGACCCTTCCATGTTCCCTGTGTAGTGCCTTGATTTCTATATGCGTACAATCTATGGCATCCAGTACATCAGGGTAGTGTGCTACAGGGTAGAACTATTGCATATCTATAGCCCTGATCTCAGAAGTATAGGGAAAATATATGTGGTCACTGGCATGTTGCAGCATAGCATTCAGGAACTGATGGAGGATTCTGGATGCTGTTGCCTGTGACACCCCCAGCATGTCCCCTGTTAGTCTCTGAAAGGTTCTTGTAGTTAAAATTCTAAGTGCTACACATACCTACATCTCCACTGATATTGGTTCCCCTTGTTTTGCCCTGGGTCTGAGTTGAGGACGACAGAGGCTGCAGAGTTCCTGTACTGTGTTTCTATCCACCCTCTACAATGTCCACTTCATGCAGACTGTGATAAGTTAACTAGGGTCTGAAAACTCTTCTCTTTCCTAGCCATGGTCTATTAGCAGCAGCAGCAGCATATACTTACACATGCACATGAATAAAAGCAGCAGCCCCAAACATTTTTCATGAGTAGACTCCTTTCCATGGCTGTATTCATATAGCTTCTGGAATTCACAGGGAAAACCAGCACTGATTCTACATGGTTGCTTTATAGCTTGTTGAATAGCTCCTCCAATCTTGGATTGGTTGATTAGCATACAGTTCAGCTGCTTATGCTGTAATTAGCATGCCATAGTGTTCATGTTGGTTGCACTGCTCTGTACACCGTGTAGAGCCGCTTACTGCATGCAAAACAGTGTGCTACTGTATGTGAGTCGCATCTTAGTGGACTGTGTAGAGTTTATTGAATCTGCCAGAAAAAAGTTATTTTATGCGATATGGGTTATATGGAATGAAGGAATAAATGAAATTATGTTTAATTTTAAATGGATTTTATCAACAATATTAAGTAAAGTAAGACAGTGGTCAAGGAAAAATGGATGGGGTCTAACATGAATGAAAATTTAGTATAATTGTAAAGGAAATTATGAATATGTTTAAACAGATTTGTGTATGTGTGTGTGTGTGTGTATATATATATATATATATATATATATATATATATATATATATATATATATATATATATATTTATATGGGTCCCCTTCAGTAGATCGAACATATAACAAGTTCAAACCTCATATGGCCGAGACCATATATTCGAACTTGTAAATGTTCAATCAGACTGAATAGAGATCTCTGTACAGTGTGGAATGGGAAGATTTTCCCTTTCTGTAATGTAGTGCGATCTCGGAGTTAGTATATTTGGGTCTATATTAGATCATCGAAGTGTTAATACTTCGAATGGTCTAATATCGACCTGAAAATAGTGAAGCTGCAGATAACTGAATTTTTTCCTAGGGAAAGAATCCGGTTGTCCGTTACTGTGGTTTCACTATTTTCAGCACTGTGGTGGAAAGTTACGGGTTGGGTTCAGGTGGGTACATATTCTTCTGAGGCTAGAATATGTTCATAAACAGTATAAGCATATGTATACATTTATAATTAGTTGAACATGTTTTCTGATTAATTATCAAATACACCAGGTTATTTCCTTTGGTATGCAGGAATTTTACATTATTTGTAAAATTAGAGAACATATGTCCTCTTTGATAACATGTTCATATATGGTATGTCATATATATATATATATATATATATATATATATATATATATATATATATATATATATATATATATATACTATTTCTTTTGTGATATATATATGTTTTCTTATATATTTTAGTATTTACATTTTATGTTTTCTGATATTCTATGCTTTGCATGGTGTTTATGGGATTTGCTCCTTTATGTAGAGTTATATTTGGCAGTAATGATGTATTTTTGATTAATGTTTATATACAATTGTATATTTGTTTTTTTATATATTTCTTTACTATTCTTTATGTTATGTTTTAGTATGTTTTATATACATTATCATCAATATTGTCATGTAAATTCTGATGTTTTAAACGTGACAATGTGCTCCAACTGTTATGTTGGGCTATACCATGTTTTCCATTGGTTGGGGTTGTGTATAAATAATCACTACTGCCATTGGGGGAAGAACTCTATTCACTGATGAAGGCTGAGTAGCCGAAACCGGTTTGAACATCAATATAAAATTTTGAAAATGAATACTGAATAAATATCTAATTGTTTACTTCAGATTTCAGTGTCTTAGTATTGCGATTGCTGGCCGTTGGTGTTTGGTTTGTCATTGGTTTGGCCGAGCACACCATACTTGCAAAGCATTGAGTTCCTGTTGTAAACAGAATGGTGACAGTGTTTAATGATACACATAGGATCGTGACAAATACACTCTTTAATTAATAAGCATAGTTATCAATCACATGTACTCATATTTTCATACTCGGTGCATCAGATTTCTTTCAGGCCACATGTCTAGACCTGACATTGTTGTTACACTACAGCAGCACCATAACTGACTCTACATGGACCGGACATGTGTTCTGTACTTAAACCAGTTCTGTGAAGTAAGAATTCATGACATTGTATGACTCCATAGACAGAGTTCAAATCCAAAAAAGGTATTGATAAGCAGCAGCTTGAAAAAAAAACAGTAATGAGATGATAGATGGAGGCAGTTCACGAAGTCAACCATGCTGCCCATTCCTGCATCCTAGGCTGAGCAGCAATGGTCAACACTGCATTCCTTGCTTGAAACATAGAATTGGTGGCCATTGAAATGTAATGCCACTTGAACAAGCAGACACCACACAGGTGTGGGGTGCACAGAGCTTCCCTGCTCTACAATCTCAGCAGAGTAGTAAAATAGCCAGGATACAGTATACACTATTCCAGTGGATTACTGTGCACAACCTGCATAAATGGGCAAACCTTCTTCTGAGCCATTTACACTGCATAGAATTATAATACAGATGTACGTGAGTCTCTATGTCCTGAAAAGCACTGACTCCCATCTTTGGATTGTTCCTGTCTTGTGCTTGTTGCTTGTCATGACAGGTACTACCACCAGTGACTGTGATCTCAACAAAATTTATATTAACAAGGGATGGATATTATTAAAAAATAAGGTGCATACATGGGAAATTAATAATTAAAATCACAAGAAAAGACAAATATAGGCTATTTACAGAAAAGATCACTGAGATGCTAAAATACAGCATGTACTACAAAGTCAGCTTCAACAGGGTGCGGTCCACTGCACTTTTTGGGCAACTTCTTTAAACTCTCCCAAGCAATTATACATGATCCCCTCACTCAAGCAACTGTTTGATGTATGGATTGATTCCACAAAGATGATGGACTGTTTTGTTTCCCAAAGAGCTGAAACTCTCTGTTTTCCCTGTCATTTTTGTACTGATAACAGATCAGATTCATGTTGGAATTCACTTTCTATTAGACAGTTTTTTCACTGAATTTGAATGTAAGCTGTCATGCTCCCTAACTGTGTTAATTTATAGTACCAGAGAAGTACATTGTCTTGTGTTGTCACTAAAACCCAAGTGGAGAAACTAGACAGTGTTCTGCAAGCATGTGTCCACAGTATTGCACTATTAGGAAATGCTGCCTGTTATAATCTTAAAATAGTCTAGTCACTTAGGGCTGTTGGTTCTGAATGGCAAGAGGACTTGAATGATTTCAGGTTCCCATCTGCACTGTTACATATCATAGTATATTGTTTTCACATACAGTTACTGTCCACAGTATTGCACTTATACACAGTATGGTGCACCGATTTCACATAGTTTGTGTACACAGTAATGTATTGTTGCAGAAGATGGAGTACTGACTTCATATAGTTTGTGTACACAGTAATGTGTTGTTGCACAGGATGGTGCACTGATGTTACATAGTTTGTGTATACAGTAATGTATTGTACAGGATTTAGCACAGATTTCACATAGTTTGTGTACACTGTAATGTATTGTTGCACAAGGCAGGACACTGACTTCATGTAATTTGTGTACACAGTAATGTGTTGTTGCACAGGATGGTGCACTAATGTCACATAGATTTTGTACACAGTAATATATTGTTGCACAGGATGATGCACTGACTTTACATAGTTACTGTACATAGTACTGTACTGTTGCACAATATAGTGCATTCATTTCATATACAGTTAGCATACACAACATTGAACTGTTTCACAATATTAACATTGTTTTTACACACAGTTTGTGCATATGGTGCTGCACAGCTACACAAAATAGTGTATTGTTTCTGCATACAATTATTGTACACAGTACTTTATTATATTTTTGCACACATACTGCCCCATGACCACTCCCTTTATCTGTTTGTAATGCTGTCCTTCAAAATAAACAAAATAGTTATCCAGTGCATATTCCATGAAATTCATCAAAATAATAATATTGTCTGCTGTCAAAAAGTGGCAATGCAATAGTGCTTCTGAAAAACAATCCAAACCTTCTAAGAGGGGAATACAACCAAATAAATCAACAACATCAATACAAAGAAATCAAGCATTTTCATCATATAAGTTAGGATTGAAACACCCCCAAAAATCCCAAGAATCATGTAGAATATAAGGAAAATCAAAAACAAACAATTTCACCATATATCAGTTATAAACAGCCAATGGGTAAGTCTTGGAACATCTAGCTGACACAGTACATCTCATTGGAGGGGTTAACAATGTCCTTATGTACCTTCAGAATACCGAATATTGCAGGCACAACAGGCTTCTCAATAAACAAAAATGGTAAATAGACCATTAAGGAGGATTTAAGTTTTTTAATGATATTCTGTGGTTTATTACAGAATGATATGAGCTTTGGGGCTGCATTTACATAGATATGACTGATATGAACACTAATAGGGCAGAGGACACTGAAAGGTGGTGGATGGATGGTGATTGACATGAGAATTTTTGTTAGTATGAGATCTAGGAGAGAGTGTCGAGATGTGTTGAGGTTGGGTCTAGTAGACTGAGATATGAGCTGGGTGAGATTGAATTGTATAAGAAGGGTATTCAGGTCATTGGAAAAGGTACTGATGAGGTTGAGATATTATAAGATTTGTGATATTTGTAGAAGAAATGTTTTATTTAAATAGGTTATTTAGTTAGAGAGTGAGTAGGAAGGTGGTAGATATGTTACAGAAAGATGTAGAATGGTATTCATGTAGGAGGGAATGAATACAAGTAGTCAGGTAGAATAACTATTTGTGTTAGTGTTTCCCTGTGCAAGTAGCTGGAAATTCAGGTGTGACAGAAAAGAAGGAGTTCCACCTCCTTGTTTTGTGCCTGATATGAGGTTAAACCAGCAGTTGTAAACAAGGAAAAACCAAAGGCCACGTTGCTTTTGAGAAAGAAGAATCTTTCCTAGGGTAGGGAGAATAGAATGGGGTTGAAAATCTAATGGACTGGAGGGAATGGTTTTCTTAGGGAGAGGTTTTACAATGGCATTTTTCAGATATTAGGCATAATATTAAGCATAGTACACAAGTAGTACATGTGTTTCAGAGAGGTTATGATGTCATCTCTCCTGTGATAAATAAAACATGGGTGACGTTTGTCTGTACTGGATAGGGAGAATAGAATGGGGCTGAAAATCTGATGGACTGGAGGGAATGGTTTTCTTAGGAAGAGGTTTTACAATGGCATTTTTCAGATATTAGGCATAATATTAAGCATAGTACACAAGTAGTACATGTGTTTCAGAGAGGTTATGATGTCATCTCTCCTGTGATAAATAAAACATGGGTGAAGTTTGTCTGTACTGGGTAGGGAGAATAGAATGGGGCTGAAAATCTGATGGACTGGAGGGAATGGTTTTCTTAGGAAGAGGTTTTACAATGGCATTTTTCAGATATTAGGCATAATATTATGCATAGTACACAAGTAGTACATGTGTTTCAGAGAGGTTATGATGTCATCTCTCCTGTGATAAATAAACCATGGGTGAAGTTTGTCTGTACTGGGGGCTGTGTTCTAGCAGCAGATGGATGTACTTCAATGTGATATTTCTGAAGCAGAATGAAGGGCGGCATGGAGGGGAGATGGGCAAGGCAGTTGGGAATTGGCTTTTGGAAGAGTTTTGAAGGTTACTGAAATGAGAAAGAAAATCAGAGCCAGAAAGTTGAGAGGATCTGTAATTCATGGAAAAAAAGCTTTTCTGTCCTCTAATATGGTTGACCTTTTTCCAGAATTTTTTGGTTAATTTTATTGTTGAGGTTTGATATGATTTCATCAGATAATGTTTATGATGGCATATAGCTTGCTTGGCCAGGTTGTGCAGCTTGGTGTATCCATGTCTGTTTTCTGTAGTAGGAGGTAGTGTTTTCCAAGAGTGCCATGCCTTGTCTCTGAGTTGTAGACAAGCTGTAAGTTCATAGGTTACCTATTTGTTAGCTTTAAGTTTGTATAGTCCTTCAATTTTTGGGAAGCATTATGCAGGTCAGTCAGTATAATGGTGAGTAGTTCTGCAGCAGTGTTAGGTCAGATGAATTCAGAACTGATGACAATTCCATTAAAGAGGGGTAGATTTAACTTTGTTAATGTTATTCTGTGAATTATTACAAAAAGATATGAGCTTTGGCAAAACATTTACATATGGATGATGCTAGCAAATGTGTGCATGCACTGACATTTGTGTTTGTTTTACTTGTTTTAAGTTATATATTTCTAAAGAACTGTAATACAATCTACCATTGCAAATGCATGCTTATACTGACCTGTACTGCTAGCTTTGCCAGGCTCAAAGGTTGCACCTTGAATCTGGGTTAAAACTAAGATTAAAATCAAAGTGTATATATATATATATATATATATATATATATATATATATATATATATATATATATATATATATATATATATATATATATATATATACTGCTGTTTCTTTGCTGCAAACAGGTTGCACCTTGAATCTGGGTTAAAACTAAGATTAAAATCAAAGTGTATATACTGCTGTTTCTTTGCTGCAACCAAATCACTCACATCTATTAAGTGTAAACATAGATCAGAAATAAACATAAATAATTACAAAGTTTACAAACACATGGACATAGGTCCATAAGTTCATAGGAGGCAACTAGGCTAATGGCTCTAGGGCCTTTACAAGCCATCTATATTATACCCATGTTCCCTAACTGACCTTGGTTAGATGGTCATTATTCACAGAGTAAGTGTATGATCAGCACCAACTGCCTCTGTCCATGTGGGACACAGGTGCCACCCGCAGGTTGAATGCATGGTCTCCCATCCAACTGTTCAGGTTGCACTTGAATAGGGTCATTGAGGAGCTCTGCTTCACGTGAACTGGGAGTTTATTTCAGAGGAGTGGTAATCTCTGGGAGATATAGCTGTCTGTTCAGCATGTTCTGTTAATGTTACAGGCTAGACTGAGATCCCTGGAGTGAGTGACTCTTGTCCCATTTGATTTGAGGATGTGCAGCATTTCCATTAGGGCAGGGTCAGAGACTGCTCTGTAATCCAGGCACAAGTCACCTCTTAGCAGCCTGTAGGATACAGAATACAGTAACAGGGCTTTTAGTCTTTCAGTGTAGGTCATGTTTTGGAGGCCATGAATTTTCTTGGTGAGAAACCTCTAAGGTGTCTCCAGCTGCTGCAGGTGTCTGGTGAAGTACATGCAAAGGGGAGCATTATACTCTATTAGTGGTCTGATGAGGGTCAGGTACAGAGGAGTTATAACATCCTTAGTCTTGGATGTGATGCCCTTATTTATGACATACACAACAAAGAAGGCTTTCCTTTCCACTTTGGACATATGGTGATCGAAGTTTAGATTGCTATCACCCTGTGTTCCCAAATCTCACACCAGTGAGTTTGACTTAAGGGGTGCTATAAAATATTGTAATTTGCAGGGACTCTTTGCCATAGGGGATAATAATGCACTTTTTTGCATGTAGTTTTATTACATGGCTTTGCAACAATCATTTCTCTGTGTTAGCCCCTTTTGTAATATATTAACTTCATCTGGGGACTCAATGACTGTGCCCAGTTTGCAATCATCAGTGAACTTGGTAAGCCACAGGCCATCTACTTTTGCATGGACTTCCGAGACATAGATTCCAAACAGTGGAGAGCCCAGCACAGATCCTTGTAGTACACCACTGGTAACTGGTTTACTTATAGAGGTGGAATCCCCAACTTCAACAGTATGCATTCTGTCAGTGAGCCAGTTGGCCACCCATCTAGTAATGTATGGATTAATCCCCAGCTGGGAGAATTTCTCAATGATACCTGACTGGGGGATTGTGTCAAAACCCTTGGCTTAGTCAAGATAGACAGTATGTATTGTTTTGCCTTCATCCAGGGCTTTGGTGACATTCTCGAAGAAGTCCACTAGGTTCAATAAGCATGATCTACCCTTAACAAAGCCAAACTAGGTCAGGTCAAGAGTTTGAATGCTGCCTATCTCCTTGTTGTTAGGGTCCATGATGATTCCTTCCATGGCCTTGCAGATAAGGCTGGTTAGGTTTATGGGTCCATAGTTCCCAGGGTCGCTTGATGGACCCCTTTGTACAAGGGGATTACTGTTGCTGTTCTCTGCTCTGCTAGAACAAGGCCATGCTCAGGCTGAGATTAAAGGAAGTGTCAAGTGGTTCTTCTACATCTTGTTTTACATTGTTTAGTAAGCAGCTTGGGATGTTGTCTGGTCCCATAAAGGCCATATTTTTGGCCTTGGAGAGTGTGGATATGACCTGCTCATTAGAAATACTAGGTAGAGGACTGGTGTCAGGTATGCTTTGAGGTATGGCTGGTGGGGATATGGGTTGAGGATTGCACCAAATCTGTCAGCTAGCAGGTTGGCAATTTCCTCAGGTTCAGTATGAGAGGTACCATCCACTATAAGTTCTGTACATAGTTGGGCATTCATTTTAGATTTCAGACATAGCTACGAATCCCTTATGATTATCCTTAGATAGGGATGCTAATTTAGCTTTGTAACTAGCTTTAGAGGACTTTACAAGATATCTGATCTGCTTGTTCAAGCTGTGGAGGGCATTCTTTTTCTGCTGAGTAAGTTCCATCTTGTTCTTAGACATCAGTTTCTTCCTTTTGTTATATAACCTATTTATACTTGAAGTCACCCAGGGTGGCCTGTATTTTCAGGAGGACCTGGTTTTGATCTGGTCAGGTACAGCCAAGTCTATACTGTTGTTTATGTGGTTATGTACAACATTTGTGTACTCTTCTGCATAGGAGTCACTGTTGGCTGTGTTAGCGGGGGGGGGGGGTTGAAACGTTTTATACCATCACTAAGTTCATACGTTCATAGGTTCATAGATTAGTACTAAGATAACTGCCCTTGTGAGCCATTTTAAGCCTATCCAATTATCCCTTGTGAGGCTCAAACCCCACACCTTGTGTTTGCAAGGCGAACACCTTAACCATTACACCACCCTCCCAACCTCATAGGCTGTAGTTTGCTATGAAGAAAATGTTCAGTTTTTTTTGCTCCTATGGGGAGTGTCAGGTCTGATCATTACTTCAAATGAAACAGATTTATGGTCTGACCTTACCAGGGAGGGTAACACACAGGGGTTAGTGCAGTGACCCCCCCCCCCCATGGCGGTGAGTATTAAGTCTAGGACATTTGAGCCTCTTGTGGTGGTGCAGACTAGCTGTTCCAGGGCATTTGTATTGACAAAGTCCAGGAACCTCAGGGTGAGCATTTTTGTGCTCATATATGTCACCCAGTAGATGGAAAGATAGTTGAAATCTCCCATGGCCAAAGTGCTTGGCTGTATAGTAGGTGACTCTAGTAAGTCCAGCTAGGTGGTGTGCATCTCATGGCTCATGGAGAGGGACCTGTAGCTAGCAATGATGTGGCAGGGTGTTTTACATATAGTTAGCTGGACCTGGATTAGCTCAAGAGACTCATACTGTTTTAAAAGTCTTGAGGTGTATTTGGCTTTAATGAAGATGGATACACCTCCACCTTTGGTTCTTTCATGCTTGTTTTGGGGTCTGAGCGTGTGGAAGGCATTGTAGCTTTACACAGCTGGGGTGCTCTCTGTGGCCTTGAACCATGTCTCAGTGACTGCACAGACATCAGCATCTTCCAAGGTGAGGAGTGCTTCTAGGGAGTGGAGTTTCCTGTTTAGGCTCCTAGCATTAAGCAGCATAACCTCGAGTTTGTCTCAAGTAGAATTTTTTATGTCAGAAATGTTGCTGTTTTGACATTGCCTAAAAAAGGCTCTATGGGGGAGGCAAGTGCCTTTGCCAGTATCTAAAAGTCAACAGGAGACAGTGAAGACCATCTCTAACAAAGCAGCATGGTCTGTAAACCATGTGTTCCCAGGCTAACAGATACTGGATCTGTCAACCATGTCTTCCCAGGCTAAATAAAGCAAGCACAAACTAGGAAACTAAAGAAGCAGATCCAGTGCAGTAGACGGTATAAAATAGATGGTAAAACAGCAGCCACAGGACAACAAGAATTTATTTAGTAAAGTCGCTGATTAGTAAAAATGTTAACCAATCACACAGAAGTTAACCTGTGTTTAAATTTTTAAAAACATACACTCATTAATCACATAAAAACACATTGACCATAAATAAAAAACAACCTATATGGGTAAATACACCATAAGCTGTTTACCACTCAAGCTGAGAAAAGATACTACTCATAAGTAATAAAATAAAAAAATAAAAAATAATAAAAAAATAATGATGATAATAATAGATGATGAAACTAAAAAGTAAATAAAAAATTGATTATCTGGACAAGTTATTTAACTTTAGGAGGCTGCTAATAGAGCAGCCTTCATTCAGACCTGGTAGTACATAGGCATTTAATCTAATCTGCCAACGTAGTTCTGATGCTTCCAAAAGTAGGTGTGTAGGTGCCCCTCTCTTAGTGTCAAACATCTGATCTATCACTAAAAATCTGAAATGATGGTCCTTGTGATGGGTAATATGCTTAGCAAGTGCGTTCTCCTGTTTTTCTTTACTGATTGCGTATTGATGTTCATAAATGCGGTCTCTTAATCTACGCTCAGTCTTGCCAACATAGAATCCTGCACATTTTTGGCATTGAGCTAGGTATACGACCATCCTAGAGTTGCAGGTACATCTGCAACGAATGTCAAATCTAGTGTTGTTAATCACGAATCTATTAGATTCGTAAATATATCTACACTGATTACAATTTTGACATTTATACATGCCAGGTGTTCGAGTATATTTGCCCTCCGGTTGCTCTAATAGGGACTTCAGATTTTTGCCTCTTCTGAAGGTAACTTCGGGTCTATCACCCACCTTACCAAACACTGTATGATTTGAATGGAAAATATTCCAGTTCTTGATAATGATGTCCATAATGGGAGAACTAGTAGGACAGTATGTCAAAATTAATCTGTTATTTGTATGAGGGTTGGATACCGGGCAGTCAGCAAGCACAGATACTACCATGTGTTCAGGTTCACCAAGTGAAGCAATCTTAAGTATAGGTTGGTACACACCACTCAGTCTCTTATTAGTGACTTCTCTGACTAAATTCTCAAGTAAATTAAGTGGATACCCTCTATGTAGAAACATGTTCTTAAGTGTATTACATTCCTCAAGAAAGTCTTCCTCCAAGCTCACCATCCGAGCAGCTCGTACAAGCTGCCCCTTAACTACAGACCTTTTCTAATAGCTCGGATGGCAACTACTAAAATGAAGGAATGAGTTCGAGTGTGTAGACTTTCTGAAAATGCTTGCTACATAGTTATTCAGTTCCTCATTTTTTACCAGCCATATATCTAAATAGGCTATAGCTTTGGAATTAAAGATGGAGGTAAAAGACAGAAAGTCTGTTGACTTATTAAAGTGGTCCAAGATTAATTTACTGTCGGCTTCACTACCCTCTAATAAGATAAAGATGTCATCCAAGTACCGGGTATAGTACTTGATCTTGGACATGAGTAATGCGTTGTTAAATACATTCCCCCTTTCCCAGTAAGACATTACAATATTAGCCAAACTGGCCCCACAGGGCGACCCCATGGCAACCCCAATTTTTTGGAGGTAAAAGTTCTCTCCCAATATAAAATAATTATTATACAGGATCATGTCTAAGAGTTCAGTAACAAGTGATATTTCATGAAGTGGGGCACCCTTGTTTTTAAGAAAAAAGGCCACCCATTCAATAGCTATTTGTAGGGGTATACAAGTATATAAATCTTTGACATCTATTGTCAAGAAGTTGTAGTCTTTATTAAATGTAAATTCCCCTATTCTTGCTAGAAAGGACCAGGAGTCCTTACAGATTTGTTCTTCATCCTTCAAGTATTTCTGTAGTATTGTGTCTACCAGTTTTGCACAGGGGTATGTAGGAGATCCTCGTCCGTCAACTAGAGGGCGCATAGGAGGATTAATGAGATCCTTATGTATCTTTGGGATCCCGAAGATACAAGGAAATCTAGGAAATAGAGTAGTGAGGTATTTATGTTGATCTTGATCTAATCTGCCTTCAATTCATCTAAAGTGTTTTTAATGCTACGATAGGCATTGTTAACTTCAGACCTGGAACTTATCGAATATGCATGATGTCTTCCCAGGCTGACAGATACTAGATCCCCTGGATTGACACCAGAAGCCAAGCCAATTATTGAAGTTAATCATTTTTTGTCTATATTGTGGCATCATCCTGGGTGAAGGTAGAATGTTGCTTAGGGTTAGGGACATACCTGCCTGTTACATATAATCTGAGAGTTCCGTCATGTCTTTCTTCATATAGTCCAGAGAGGTATGTCTCAAGTCATTCACCCCCAACATGTACTATGACAGTCATAACAGTAATTATTGTAAAGTGACTTGAATGCATGTGTGATTTGACAGATCTTGGCACCTGACAGGCAGCTGACCATGACCTTCTCCTTGTCCAGCCTGTTGAGAGGAACATCTGTGTGTCTCACTATGGAGTCTCCTATGACCAGGACACTTGGTTTTGAGGTGTTTTGCCTTACAGGCTTATTTGCTGAGACACTGGAGTGTGTGTGTGTGTGTGTGTGTATGTGTGTGTGTGTGTGTGTGTGTGTGTGTGTGTGTGTGTGTGTGTGTGTGTGTTGCTATGTGTAGTGGATTCTAGTTGCTTTGCATTGGGTGCCCCTTCCAGACATGTACAGTCCCTCCACCTGTGGCATCAGGCCTCAGAACACCCCTGGGCATGCATTATTTACACAGTAACACATGCTGCTGGGCATTATTGCTTGCATTCTGTCTGAGACAGTCATATGACAGAATCTCTGGAAGGTAGATGAATCCTCAGTTCCTCAGAACTGCTCTTGCTCTACTTCATTTGAAAGTTATAGAGAATCTACTGTATCTAAGGTCATCTGTTGCTAAAAATAACAAAAAAATAAGTATAATTTTGCACCCTCTGCTGGTTATTTTACTGTATTTCATCAGAATTCTGTATTTTTTGTTAAATTTCTCGCACTTTAGTAGATATTCACACCTGAACTGTTTCCACTGCTGTTGTAGTTCTTAATTACATTCTGTCTGCTGTTTTAGAAGACTGTAGTATTTAAACTGTGTGTTTTCCCTGCTCTTCAGCTCTAAAACCAGCATTTTTACATTAAGAGGGTTTTCTGACGGCGTTCTTTTGGCAGAAGTGTGCTATAGCAAACCATTCTGAGTTGGGGACTGCTGGCTGAAAGCTTATTGTGTGTCTTCCTGATTGGTCTGTAGGCCCTGTTGTTGTAAAACTAATTTTTTTAATGATTCTATATAAGCTCAGTGTTTGCATGGTTTTGTGCTCAATTCCTCTGAGCTGCTCTTGGTTTGGCTACTTCACCTGAAAATTACAGAGAATCTGCTGCATTTAAGGCCATCTGCTGCTGAAGGAATAAAAATAATTACAATTTTGCACTTCTGCTAATTATTTTTACTGTATTTCATAAGCATCCTTTATTAATTGTTACATTTCTTGTACTTTAGTAGAGTGTCAAAGTTGAACTGTATCCACTGCTGCTGTATGTAGTACTAGTACTTAATTACATTGTGTCTGCTAGTTTTGCAGGACTGTAGTATCTAGATTGTGTGGTTTCCCTGTACTTGAGCTCTAAAACCTGCACGTTTACATTAAGAAGGTTTTCTGACTGCACTCTTGTGGCAGAAGTGTGCTGTAGCAAACATATCTAAGTGAGGGCTGCTGGCTGAAAGCTTATTGTGTGTTTTCCTGACTGGTCTGTACACCTTGCTGTTATAAAATGCATTATTTCTAATTGCATGTAAGCCAAGTGTTTGTGCTAAGCTACTCTTCCAGCAGTGGAGGTCAGCAGTGCCCTGTATAGGTGCAAAGGTTTTCAATTTAAATTTCCCCTTAAAAAATTATCGCTACAACCTTCCCCAGTTTCCCTGTGTTCTAGGCGCATCTGGGTTAGGCTCAGACCAGTATCACCTTGTTGGATAGCTGCAGTTCACATTGAGTATAGCACCTATTCTTCATTCATGTGCTATCATCCCAGTCCAGTTAAATCACCCCACTCTTCTCCCTGATTAAACCCATACTAAAAAAAACTGAAACCACTTAAAGACACTTTCCTGCTATCTCTGTGGCCAGCCTGGTGGACATGGACATCCTGAGGCAATGTATCAATTGTCTCATGTATACTGACAATCACTTAGTACTGAAAAAAAGAAACAATACGTGAGAGATGTACTGACAAATCAAATGACAAACAGATTGCCAGCACATGCACATCATTTTCCTCACTAAATAAGATCTTGCCACATAAATGCACATATGTGGAGGTACTCACAAGTAACTTAACAAATCCTCAGAGGACTCCCATATGCCACAGTCAGAAACCACATGCAAAGAAAACCAAGTCAAAACCAACCACTACACATAAAAATACACATCAGTGTCTCCACAAGCATACCTCTAAGGCAAAATACCAAACATTCAAACATCTTGATCATAGGAAATTCCATTGTGAGATACATGGACGCCTCCCTCACCATGTTGGATAAGGAGGGCTACAGTCAGGGGCCAGGATTCGCCAGATCATGCAGGTATTCAAATCACTCACAAATGCCAGTAAGAATCAGCAATAGTCCATATGTGTGTGTGAATGACCTGAAACATACCTTCCTGGACTATATAAAGAGAGACATGATGGACCACTCAGAATACGTGTCACAGGTGGGTATGAGCCTCGCATTGTGCAGAATTTTTTCCTCACCAAGAATATGACAATACAAACAGAAAATGATTGATATCAACAATCGGCTTAGCTACTGGTGTCATTGCAAGGGGATCCAGAATTTTTCAGCCTGGGACAACCTGATCCACAGACTACACTGCTTTGCCAGAGATGGACTGCAACTGTTACCGCTAGGCTTTCGAATACTGGCCAAGACATTAGCCACTCCCATAGTGCCATTTTTAGGCAGTGCCAAACCAACAGACCTACCAATGTAACACATTCTTCTAATGGCAAGCTGAAGGTGCTACTGCTCAGTGCTAGGAGTCTTAACAAGAAACTACATTCCCTGGAAGCTTTCATAACACTGGAGAATGCTGATGTCTGTTCAGTTAAGGAGATGTGGTTGAAGGCTACAGAAAGCCCCCGGCAGTGCAAGACTACAATGCCTATCACACATTCAGACCACCCTCTGAACATAAAAAGCAATCACACCACAAGATTGGTCAAGCATTATGACTTACTTGAGCTACTCCATGTCCAGCTGACCATGGGCAAAAAATCCCCATCCATGTCATTGCTAGCTACAGGTCTGTAACCATGAAACATGAAAACCACTCTGCATACCTGAAGTCACTAGAATCATTTACCATTCAGCCCAATACACTACTCCTGGGTAATTCTAACTACCTCCTCCATAAACTGGGAAACATACACAGTCAGTAACATGCAGACTCAGAGATTCCTGGACTTTTTTAATGCAAATGTTCTGGAACAGCTGGTCTGCACTCCCACTAGGGGCTCAAATATCCTTGACATAGTACTCACAAACATGGGGGAGAGTTGCATCTCCCCTCCCAGCGCCATATCCTCATTGGTAAGATCAGATCATAAATCAGTCTCCTTTGAAATAAATGTAATGGTAGAACTCCCATCAAACCTGAAAAACCCTAAAGAACTTTTCCAAGGCTAATTACCTTCTATTAGGTGATAGCATAGGTAATTTTAAATCTCCTCCAACCCCCAAAACACAAAAGCCTATGCAGAAGTATGCATTGGGTAAAATCTGGGTAAAACCGGCTATGCTTGTAAGGACTCTTGAGCCATTAGCCTAGTAATCTCCTATGAACCTGTGAACCTATGAACCAAACATGCCCAAATTAATTGTAATATTAAGGTTTCTAATAATGGGTTGTAGCAAGGTAATTTCTCATTTCAATAGCCCATCTGTCAGGTAGTGTTCAGAGGACTAAACTGTTTATGAGGGACAGAAGAGTCAGCATTCTAATTCTGGTGCATTTTTGGTACAATGGATTTCATTGTTTTTTATTGTTTTTGTTTAACAGAGACAATGGCTGCCCAGGAAGATTCAATGCTGTAGTGGTTTGGTATTCTTGGGTATTTGTCTAACTGTGAGATCTGAATATATTTATTAAATATGAGATTTTGAATCTGCCAAACTCATTCGCTTTGGGTAAAAAATGGCTAAGTCTAGGGCTTTTTTATTTCTAAGAGAAAAGTTTAAAACTGAGTCTAGTTTGTTAATGCTCATTTTCAATTACTGCGATGAGACTATTTATCAGGAAAATATTTCAAGATGTATGTTTATTTTTATTGTAGAACATCTGAGATTTGTTGTATCCTGTTCCAAGAAGAAAAGGACCCTTGGATTGTGACTAAAGTCTGTTCCCAGAATTGGCTGGTTGGCTTAGAAGAGTAATGCCCTGATTGTGACCCAGATGGCCTAAGTCTAACAACCTAGGAGCTGGTGATACTGATGGGGAAGGGCAGGAGTGTGCAAACTAGCATGGTTCACCCTTCTTGACAGTAAGGAAAGGAGTCAGCTCCACTGTAATCCTACAGACAGATGAGATGTACAGCATACAGTATATGGACTGGGGTTGTAAACTTGACTCTTCCAACCTGTTTCCACATGGCTTCCTTCATGGGCCACATGCAGCAGTGTACACATCCCCAGGAGAAGAAAAATCATGCTCATAAATATGTGAATTTGAATGTCTACAGGTACAGGGGGTGGTTACAACAAGGAAGACAAAGGCTGGTAGTTACTTGGACAATGGCCTAAAGTGGTTTGCTATTTCTCCATAAGGAATGGATTAGATGAATTAGATGATTAGGCACACTAGAGATAAGAGTCTGCAAGCAACAGGGAGAAAAGAAGCAAAAATTATCTGTTTAGATATTTAACAAAGTACATATCTATTTTCATCCTCTTTTGATTTAAATATTAATAGAAAGATTTGGATTTAATGAAACATGACACATTTGTTAAATTTAGCCTTAACTAGAAATTTTACTGAAAGAAGAGCTTTCATGCAGCAGGATTACTCCGAAAAATTTGGGTCTGATAAATATACAATGATATCATACGCAAAAGTTATAAACAAACTTGTATGTTATTGATTTGTATTGTAGAAATGTTTGATTATAATGGAAGCTCTAAATAAGGTGCATTGTCTTATATTAAATAATATTTTAAGAGCAATTCTTATTTTTTTAAAAATCTGTTTAAATTCAATATTGCTGCTGGATACTTTTTTTTGTGGGCAAACTGCATCTCCTTTGATAATTCCCTAAATATTATTTAAACCTAAAAGTACAATTGAGGAATGCCACTTGCCTGGCCTGATACATTTGTCAGCATTTTATTTCCCCAGTAGTACTGGAATATAATAGTAACATTAAGTTATGATATCATTTACTACTAAAATAACACATAATATGAAAAACTATACTTAAACCATAAGGCATCCTGTTGGATGACGTTGGTAACTGAGGGGGGTGTACAACTGCTATGGTGTGAATGGCTGGGAAGTGAGGCTGAAGATCATAGGCTTGTCCAAGAAATATCAATAAGTTTGTTATATGTGAATTTAAGTGTCGAGGTAGGTAACACAGCATTAGGTATAGCTGTAGGCTGAGTTTAAGCTATAGCATGGAGTATATACTCAGGATTTGTAATAATATTATCAATGAAAATCAATTTGATAAATGATGGCACCTTCTAATCAAATAGAGTATCACTTTCTGGCTGGAAATTCCCATTATGGAGACCTCAACCTTCTTGAGGCTGGACGGAAGCCTTTGGTTAGGCTTGTAATTGTCTGCAGACTGATTATCTAGTACTTATCTATGAACCTAAAAGCAGGTTATGTTGATTTACAAAGTGTAGAAAAGGTGATGAACATGATAAGGAATCAGATCAGCCACCATATAAAGACAGCACAGGAAGGCTGAGATTGTTTCCTTGGAGAAGAGTGTAACAACATGGATGGACACAGAGGACAGTAAAGAGAAAGGTGGAAGAGTAGAGCTTAGCAGGAAGCATACAGAGAGGAAGAAAAGAGCACACGGGTGTGACACATGGAACTAGAATTAGTCTGGAAGTAAGAAGTATTATGTAGTGCATGGAATCCGGTTATTATGCTCTGAAATTTGCAAAAAGACAAATTAGTAAAGTGCCTTTTTAGAGCAAGACCTGATCTTGACAATTGTTAAACACCCTCTGCTTCCCTTGTTGAAATCAGGTGGGTATACTGGCCAACAAACAACAACAGCAGATTTAAAAGCAGATTTTTTTTCTGCCTGCTGTCTGCACTAGTAATTTTCCCTGTCTTTTTTCACTTTCTTACCCTAATGTAAGACAAAGTGTCATGCTATCTTTTTAACAGCACTTCCTAAGGGCTTTATGGCCTTGAAATATAGCAAAATATGCACTGCAAAGAATTATAATCGGACCTCCAATCGTAATCCAAAATTGTGTGTTCTTGACATGGATGCAAAGATTCACCTCCCAAGCTTTGCTCTCAAGGTGAATTTCTTGTCATCCATGATTCAAACATATAATACCACGGTTATAGTTACAGACCCACTCACAACCGTGTATTACAGACTGTGTAGTGGGACATATAATACCATGGTTATCGTCACAGAGCCACTCACAACCGTGTATTACAGACTGTGTGGTGGGACATATAATACCATGGTTATAGTCACAGAGCCACTCATAACCGTGTATTACAGACTGTGTGGTGGGACATATAATACCACGGTTATAGTCACAGACCCACTCACAACCGTGTATTACAGACTGTGTGGTGGGACATATAATACCATGGTTATAGTCACAGACCCACTCACAACCGTGTATTACAGACTGTGTGGTGGGACATATAATACCATGGTTATAGTCACAGACCCACTCACAACTGGGTATTACAGACTGTGTGGTGGGACATATAATACCACGGTTATAGTCACAGAGCCACTCATAACCGTGTATTACAGACTGTGTGGTGGGACATATAATACCACGGTTATAGTCACAGAGCCACTCATAACCGTGTATTACAGACTGTGTGGTGGGAGAATTAAACAGGTTTCCAGAGTTCACTCAGCTTTGGTTAACTGATGACCAGTGCATGCACCTCATAATGTGGTATGCATGTTGTGCCCTGGGTTGTCTACATTTAGTAGGTATAGGTGAATCCCACAACTGTGCAATGCAAATAACTGTACACTGTAACCACTTTACAGGTGATTTACATCACATAGGAGATAACAGGCTGTAAGTTAGTTTACAATTCCAAAACACCTTGTTATACCCCATACTCTCAGGCTTTAAAACATACTAGACCTATATGGAAAAGTGTCTTTCTGACTAAAATGTATATGATTATAGTATGTGTTGAAATGATGTCAGGGAAAGTTACTTAGAGCTCACACTACTAATAATGAGATGCTGCTTGGTCTCAGACAAGTAGAGCTGGCTGCATTAGACACCACCATTGTCTTTGTTTCTGTTTGTTTTTTGATTGCTTGTTCAGGAAAGGCACCACCAAGAATGTTCACACTACAGGACATCATATTGTAAAAGTTAACTGCAAAGAACACAATAACCGCAGGCAGAAATTGATTTTATCTGGAAAAACAACCTTGAAAGATATTCTCAAAAAAGGTTGTTGTTTTATAAGTTGCATATAATGTCACCATTCAGTCTTTTTATCTAAACTGTGCATACTGCCTCTTTTCTATTGTTTTTGGGCTTCTTCTATTGCATTCCTACATAATAGACAGCACATTTAGTCATAAAACACATAAAGGGATATCTAGATTTTCAGATCTAAAGTATATAATTCAAACAGCTGAAATTATATAAAACACAACCCTGGTAATGCATACTTCTTCAGTTCTGTTCTTTTTAAAGCCATCTGGAAATATACAGTGCCCATCAACTAGAGAAGTGTTGTGGGTTGCCATTTACTTAGTTAATGTCTGGATATTACACTCATCGGTTTTTTCCATCTTCCCCTGCAAACAAGAGTTGTTCAGTAATAAATATTTGCATCAGCATTGTTGTGTCTGTTATAAAATGCTTAACAGTAAACATATCAGTTTTCTTGGTATTCTGCTGTGAGGAATTCGTTTATCCTTTCATGCCCTTTTCATTCTGGCTAATCCACCTTTCCTCTGACAGGAACACCTAAGGATGGATAAGCAATCATGTAATGGCTTGTTCATCACATACATGAATAATCTGTCTGACACTAAAGAAAAGTATTCTTCCAATAACAAGCATAAATGCATATGCAATATGAAGTGACATCAGATAGAACACCTAGATCTGCAGATGTTTTGAGTTGCCTGGTACTCCTCTAATCCCAAACCATACAGGGGAACCTGACTCAGGATCGCTCTGTGCTCAACTTCCAGCTTCAGAAATCCTGCAGATGTCCTTGGTCTTCTCTGTCTATCTCCCACTCTGTCTAACACACACACACACACACACACACACACACACACACACACACACACACACACACACACACACACACACACACGCGCGCGCATGCACACACACACACACACACACACACACACACACACACACACACACACACACACGCACGCACATGTGCACGCACTCACTCACACCTTTTCACGTTTTGTTTCTCCATATCTGCTGCTGCATTACACAGAATTTTTCCTTCCATGCCTTTCTGCTGCTGTTTTGCTTTCCTGTCTCTTTGTCTCCTTACTCTCAAGAAGTATCTAATGCGATATCCCTAATAAATGCCCAAATAAGCACTTTTAAGAGAAACATGTCCATATATCTAGGTAGGAAATTAAATAAATCTTGTTTTATTATTTTACAATTTAGAAGTACATGCTGACTTTGTGGATATTGTTCTGCCTCTACTATTTTCTTTTCGTTTTGCTTTATTTCTCTTTTTTGTGTCTACAGTATAGACGCTGCAGTGTTCCTGCCTTCTTTTCTCCTTGTTTACTTATTCTTCTCTTCATTTTCTGTTACTCAGTTTTCTTAAGAACTCACAAAAAATAGTAGATCCTCCTAAAAAGTCTCAAATGTACACCAGTACTTCAAAGTAAAAGGATTAATAATATTCATTCATAAACAAGAATGGTTTATTTTATCAGCATGGATAGTTCCTTGTCCTTCTTAGGCTCTTTTTTTTTACCTGATACTGCATGATATTCATTGCTGATATATGATTATTTCATACTCTTTCCTCTTCTAATTCAGTTGCTGCCTGACTTATCTGTCAAGTTTCCCTGCCGGAGTTCCAAAAATCATATGAAATGATACACATCAAAGAAACCTGAAAGTCACTATTCCTTTAATGCATTTTCATGACACAAAGACAAAGAACATGCAAAACACTACATACTCAGTTACTGGAAGTCAGGAATGAGGCCCATATAGTGTAGCTGTGAAGTAACTAATGTTACCACTAAGTCGCTGTGTTGTCATGTACTATTGTGAGCCAGCTCTGTTGGTGTAGCAAGGAAACACCTTGACTACAACCCAGGTGACCCAAGTTGGAGTAGTGGCCTGGGTACCTGCTGGTTTTATCAGGGATGTGGGGAAGTAACGAGCAGGCCAGCTCACCTTTCTGGGGGGGGGGGGTCAGAGAATGATGTGCTGCCAGTGCTAGTCTGCTCACACTAGCTCTGCCAGAGACCAGAAAAGAGAATAACAGCCAGGTGAAGTGAAAAGGTGGGACCGGGTTGATCATACCTCTCAACGTCTTAGCACAAGAAATCGACAAAGCCAGACATAATGAAGGGACAAAGATCCAAAAAAACAGAGACACATTTTAAATACTGCTCTTATAAACTTAGAAAGTTGCTAGAATAACAGGATTTATGTTAGTATGCATTTTCTGAAGGATGTAAAGTCCAAAACTCAAATGCATGTCATTATCTATTTCTTTACTTTAATCCTTAGATCATCCCAGTGATTTCTCAAAAAAATACAATTTTTATGAGGAACAGACCAAAAATATGAGACAAAAATCTGGACATTCTGTGAAAATCTGTACAGTTGTGAGGTATGCAGCTGATAGCTGCCCTTGGGCCTAGTAACTGCTCCTTACTGCTCAGTTTTGTGTGAAATCTAACCTTAACATGTAGACAGTGATAGGGTCAACAGTGAATAGTCCACTACCTACCATGTGCAGTCATGGCAGCTCCCTAGCAGATTGCCTCCCACTTATTCCATTTTCCCAGCTGGGTGAGGGTTATCAACTTTGACATGTAGGGTATAACTGGGCAACAGGAATAATAATGTTACTTAAGGAATAGAAAGTTTAGTGAAATGTGCCAAATCACCATGGGAAGAACAACCCACCCTTAGCATGACAGATATTTACAATAAAAAGTACAGCATTGTGTAAATTGCAATCCAACACCTGGGTTACAGACCCTACAACATACACCATACATGTTTAGAAATTCTGGGGTTCACACGTTAGTTCCTCATGGCAGGAATAGGAATAACTCAAGTAAGTCTAATCTTTTTGTCAGTTGCCTAAACCACCTGTTACTGTTTTTGAGCATTTTACATGCTATCAACTGATTGACGTAAGTAGGCATGTACAAGGATGAATGACTCGGCCACGATTGCTGTTATTGTCCAGCTTTGATTTTTTTTTCCTCTGCTGACTTTGTACCTTATCCTTTAGCTGCATTTCTACAATGGCCACATGCAAGCACTACATGTGCTGACCATCAACAGTCGCATGCACAGACAAGTGGCCCACTACTTTTACTGCTTAGATGAATAATATCATCTGCAGTTAATAAGTGTATGTAGTGATAAAGATTGAAAAACGTGGTATTTTGGAATTATTAAATGCTGGTGTTTCACATCAATGTAGTCCTTTCTGTAGAAAGAGTATGTTCATTATAATACATTACCATAGAGACTGTGGGAAAAACAATCCCAGCCTAGTCCCAGAGTGCATCATTACAGTTTCTATTCATACTGTGGCCTGATTAGCGTAAGAAACATTTTAGGATAATTAGCTGTTGCTAAGCATTTCCTATATTTACTGTGTAAATAATCACTCACAGATTCAGAGATGGCATGCATTCTCTCATTTTATACACAGCCTTCAAATAATTTCTGCTCAGTACATTTCTTTTCTACTTACAGTAGGTCCAAATTATTTTAAGCACAAGCTGGGTATGTGCACTTTGATGAATGGTTAACAGATTGTTACCAGGGCAGCACAATGTATGAAGTCCATAATGGCATCATACTGTAAAGGGGTAGCAGGATTTGCTTTAGTTTCGCAGGTCTTCTAGTTCTACACCATCAATAAAGTTAGATAATGCCCTGACAACCTTCTAAATTCTTGATATTACACATTAGATGTTGTTGACATTCCTTCTTCAATCACCTTACTACTGATGTCACCTCTCTTAAAAGACTGGAAATTGTCAAAAGTTATATTGATAGATTAAAATGTATAATAATAAGCCATATAGTCTGAGAATATATTAATGAAGCAAACTGACTAAATTACAATAAATTGCCTACCTATGAACCTATGAACTTATATGTATTGATGAGAAGAGGTTTCCTAATGCCTAAATACACATATTAAATAATCTCCTTTTGGGTTACACCAGCAGCAAGGAAAATAAAACATCACCTTCCCAGAAGCAGATCATAAACCAACCCCCCCCCCCCCCCGTTTGAATCAGATTCAGCTTAGTTTTCATCCTATAATTTAGGCCAGTTGTTCCCATGGTCTTATGTGGTATCAAAACCACAATGAAGTATTTAGACCATAAGGACCTTTTCACTGTTTTGACAAAGGCCAACCTAGAACATTTACTCAATGTCAAACTAGTATTATAGTCTCAAATAGTAGTTTTACTAAAATGAATGCCATTTTTATATCAATTGTAGCTTGTGGGCAGTGCAGCATTTTCATGCAGCTGATGTCCATTTTAGCAACTTGTTTTCTGATGTATCAGAAATGCAATGGATGCTCAGAAGCAGCAAGGTTCTCTTTACTCCCAATGTGAGCATCCAGCAGTCATGCTATTGAAAGGCAGGGAACATCTAGCTAGCCATAAGTACCTGTCAATTTTTGCATTCTTTTAGGATAGAGAATATCACAGCTGGGACTTCATGTCAAGGTGTGCTAATGTATTTGAAGTGTCTAGTCTGCTACCAACTGCTGTTAGCAAAATACTTGTTTGCTTTGTAATACATCTCTTTTCTGTCTGTGCAGTAATTGCCATCCAAATCCAGTTTCCGGTCTGATTCATCTAGGGGTACTTTATTGACAAGCAAGAAAATAATTGCAATATATTTTTTTATATATATATATATATATATATATATATATATATATATACAAAAATAAAATAATATCCCCCTTTCCTATGACACAGAGGGACAAGGCCTTGACTTTGTCCCTGGAGACACATTTTGGAATAGTGACAAAGACAGTGAGGGACTGGGCAGGGGGTGATGGGAGTGACTAACCAATATCATCTCACCCATCCTGTGGGAGGGTGATAGCTTGACTCATTGCATTTGTGATACCTGCAGGAGTACAGGGGCATTACCCACAAGGAGCTTGACGTGCATGCACTGCAAGAACTGCATGGCTTAGCTGGAAGACTTTACATGAATGGTAGATCTGCATGCTGCTGTTGTTGTCCAGTGACACTGTGGCATACAAGACACTAAGACAGCAGGCTGGAAAAAGGAGCATACATCAAAAAAAGAAAGCACTATAGTCTCATTAGATGATAGCACAACTCTTAGCACTCAATTCTCACCTTCCAGAGGAAGAAATGGGCAAGGCGGGGGCTGTCACCTCAGGGTGGAATGCATTCATCCTTGGGTGCTCAACTGGGAGACTTGACTGGTATTGAGTTACTGAAGGGTGTGACCCCAGAAAAAAAAAAAAAAGATGCATGCATATATAATAAACTATGCATTAACCAAGAATGCACGAAAATACAGCCTCCTCAATTAACTCCCCCACCCTAAACTGAATATTTTAAGGTCTTCTCCAGCATTCTCCATTTACTATACACATTTTCTTCAGTCTTTTCCACATAAGCCATAGATATGTCTAATCAACTACATCAATATATTGACCACAGATATTACCACGCACCCCATACAAAATGGATCTATATTTATATTATATTCTCAAAGGTTTAAAACTTCGAATCACTAAAGATCCAACTTTAGTGATCGAAGTCTTAAACCATCGAAACCAAAAAAAAATAAAAAAATACTAAATAAAAAATAAATAGTGTATAGGCAGGGGGGGGCAAGCCCCCATGCACCCCCCCACAACCCCCCTACTTAAATATAGCAGCTCCGAGAATGCACTACATTGAAGTAAATGGAAGTCACCCCAAGGAGATTTTCTGTTTAAACGTTCAATGTAGTGGCTTTCAGTATTCTCGTGTCGACAATATCATATTCAATATTGTCAGACTTCGAGATTTTAATATAGACCCATACAAAATCACATTCATAATTATAATATCATAATCTGTACTATTGAATTCTTTAAATTATGCCAAAATGTCTCACCCCTTTGCATTCAAGAAAAACTGATACCAACTGTATTTCTCTCCTGCATTTTATATGGCTCTGACACTTTTACAAGCAACCAATTTAATAGTAATTGTAAAGTAAAATCAGGCCATCCCCATACAATCACAAATCATTTATGCCTCCTTTTAATAGCTGATCCCTGGTCACCTGATAAATCTTGACATGGCACAGCTAAATAATATTTCTCCAATATTGTCAGCACCACAGTTTTCTATCATATGGGAAAGTTCACACTTATCCAGTTAAAAGAAAATAAAAGACTAAGATAAACTCAATCATTATTTCTGTCTCATATTACACAAACACTTCTTTTGATTAGATTTGAAAGAGACCCCAAATAATTCCAAAAATAATATTAACAACTTAGTCCCAGAGAAAAGCAAACATAAAAGGCTGCTCCCTAAAAAAAATCATCTCCCATAACATAATTAGTCAAGTATACTTTATGAAAAAGCAACTCAGATATTCTAGACAAGCTTGCCAAATATGTAAGTTCAGACAACACCATATCTCATTATATTTGGACATTTTTTTATTTTCCCCCAAAAACTCTCAACACTTTTATTTTATATTGAAAAAATATATATATACCCCACCTGTCTGAGCATCTTCTGCACCCTTAAAATTTAGTCTTAATCAGTTTAAACCCACATAACCTTAATATTTATTCACCTCCATAATAATGTCCTTTTTTTCATTTATAACAACTTTATTGAATTATCACTTAAGACAAAAGCAAACATATATTTATACATTTGCCATTCTTTTAGCTATTATAGACAGAATCACTTTACAATCATGGTTTAAAAAATTGAAATGGGGTTATATGATTCTGGGGCTAATGGGTCTTTACCGTTTTTAGGCATTGCAACCGCCACATCTTTCTTCCAGGATGCTGGCGCTTTTCCCACCATTGAAAATGCAGTTAAAGAAAACCTTCCAGATCTTTCTCACTTTCTTCCCTCCTAGCTGCCATCTATTCCTGGAGACTTACCTGCAGAGCGATTGTATACCTTCATTTTTATCTCATCTCTTTCTCTCTTAACCATTTCTTATTTAGCCTCTTCTCCCTCTAATCTTGGCATACTTATGTCTTCCATAAATATTTCCATTTGTGTTATTTGTTGATTTCCACATGTCTCTACTTCATACAAATTTTCATAAAATTGCTGAAATAGCTCCAATACCTCTACAGGATCCCTGGTCATTTTTCTTTTTATAGGCTCCCTAAGTTTGGCAATGACCATTTCCACTTTCTGTTGCCCAAGCAGTTGTGCTAAAGTTTTGTGCTCTGGAGTTTTATCATAGGATCATAGGAGGTTACTAGATTAATGGCCCTGGGACCCTTACAAGCCTAGCCAAGAGTTTATCCCCAAAAATGAAACCTCAGTCAGCACCTGTCACTCCTGTCAATGAGGGACAGCAGCTGAAGAAGGTCAGCGAGGTACTCTGTTTGACATGTATGGGAAGTCTATTCCAGAGACGGGGCTGCCTCTGGGAGACAAACCTGTCAATCCAGCAGGTTTTGTTGATGTTGCATATTAGATTTAGGTCTATTGAGCAGGTAATACTTGAGGAGTTAGACTTATGGATATGGAGCATCTCTAGTAGGGCGGGGTCCGACATTGCCTTGTAGGCGAGACACAGATCATCTCTGAGCAATCTGTATGATACCAAGTAAAGTGATAGTGATTTGAGCTTGTCCACGTAGGACCGGTGTTGGAGGCCATGGATTCTCTTTGTGAGGTATTTCTGTGGCCTTTCCAGTTGGAGCAGGTGTTTGGAGAGGTACAGACCAAATGGGGCATTATACTCAATTATGGGTCTAATGAAGGAGGAGTGCAGAGAGGTAACAGCCTCCTTTTTTTGAATGTAATCCCTTTACTTATGAGATGAACCAAGTAAAAGGCTTTTTTGACCACTGCTGCCACATGATGGTCAAATGTGAGATTGTTGTCAACCTGAGTACCCAGGTCTCTCACCAAGGGTTGTGTGTTTAGGGGGTTGCCGTTAATGTGGTAATCAGCACGGGCAGTGTTTTTGCTGAATGGTATGATAATGCTTTTTTTTTGCATTTAACTTAAGGCCATGACTTTGGCACCAGTTTTTTGTAGCTGTGAGACCTTCTTGCAGTATGTTAACATCATTTGGGGAGTCAGTGACAGCACCCAACTTACAGTCATCCACAAACTTGGTCAGCCATGGGACCTTTGTCTTTGCCTGGACCTTTGAAAAGTAGATGCCAAACAGTAGGGGTCCCAGGACAGATCCCTGGGGAACACTACTAGTGACAGGTCTGTTAGAGGATGCCCATTTTGACCTTGCAGGTCCAATCTGTGAGCCAGTTGGCCACCCATCTGATGAAATAGGGATTAACACCGAGTTGTGTTAGCTTTTCAATGATGCCAGAGTGGGGGATTGTGTCAAAGGCCTTGGCCAGGTCAAGGTAAGCTGCATGTACTGACTTTCCCTCATCCAGGGCCTTGGTGGCAGTCTCAAAGAAGTCAACCAAGTTCAGTAGGCAAGGTCTGCCGCTGTTGAATCCAAATTGGGTGGGGTCAAGTGCTTGGAGATTGCCTATATCCTTGTTTATGAGATCCATAATAATACACTCCATGACATTACAGATCAGACGTCTCATGCTAATGGGGCGATTTTTTCCCGGGGCAGTAGTGACACTAACTTTGTGCAAGGGGATGACAATGGCAGTTCTCCACTCTGTTGGAATGAAGCCTGTACTTAGGCTGTTTTTGAATAGGGTGCTCAATGGCGAAGCTAGTTCTTGCTGGAGATGGTGCAGAATACAGCCTGGGATATTATCAGGTCCCATGGAAGCTGTGTTCTTTGCCATGGATAGGGCCTTTAATACTTGATCTACAGAGATGTTTAAATTAGATTAGAGATAAAAAAAAAACAGTTGCTTAAAAGCAATCTGTCTAAACTCATATATATTATCCAGATATTCTCTTATTTTCTATTTAACAATTTAGAATTGCTCCTCTTCTTCTTCTTTGAGTTTCCACTTATTTTGCAATACTTTAACCATTGTCGGCCCTTCTAAATAATTCTTGCACCTTCACTCTCGTCTAGCACTAATGTTCTAATTTCACATATTAGATGACTATTGTAGCCTTTTTTTTTCAAAATCATTGGCCATACTATCTAGTTGTTTTTTAAAGTCATCTTCACGTGTATTTAGTCTGCTTGCCTTAGAAACTGGCTTTTAACCACAGTTCTAAATGTGTGTCTGGGGTGCATTGTACAGAAACAAACAATTCCTCACCAAGACAGGCAGAATTTCTGCTGCCAATTCCAACTTAATCTACACTTTACTCTACGCCTCTCCTATACTTACTTACCTTAGACAAACAGACCTAAACAAGCTCAAGGCTTGCTACATTAAAATTGCTAAGTTTGCCACTGGTGCATCTTATCCCAGCCACCACTGTATCTCACTTAGAGAACTTGACTGGCTTAAAATCCATCAACTTCTTCACCTGAGTCAACTCTCTCTCATCCACAAGTTAGTAAACCATCCTCTTAAAGTCCAATCCCTTCAAAACCTTCTCCAGCCCTACTGCTCCACTAGACCACTATGCTCCAGCACCAAAAATCTACTTCTACTGGCTAAACCCAAGAACTCAGCAGGAGAAACACTATTCTCTTGCATCATATCCAGATTATGAAACAATCTCCCCCCTTTATAACCACACTACCTTCTTGCAATCACTTCAATACTGCATTAAAACTCACTTAAAAAGTCTCTGATTATGCCTATGCACCAATCCCAACTAGTAACCCTTTTTTACCTCCCCTTCCTCTCCCCTCCCCTAGCCACCCTGCCTCATACCACCTGATCATTGCATTTCTTCCTCTGTAGGATCTGGCTCACCTTTTACCCTCCCCTTCACTCCTCACTCAATCTCTCAGACCTGTTATAAAATGCTTAACTACCTCACTTTATCTCAACTCCAAATACATATCCAACTGACTTACACCTAGTTTCCTCTCACTACCACATATATCAGTCACTCAGTCTCCTCTCTTACTCCTCTATCTTCCCCTTCCATCCCATTAGCCCTTCTAGCTTGTTCCACCTTTATTTGGAACTTCTGCTGTATATCTGCTTGAGTTTAGTGCAATATTTGTATATAAGATTTATTTATATGAGTTTAGAAGAGTATCCATTTGAGCTTGGTACTATCTGTATATACATTCTACCTTTATTCCTAGCCTCTAGCTAGATATTGGTATATCTGTTTATTACTATGTTTCATATTGTATGTATTGATGATGTTTGCTGCAGTATGTATTATTTGCTATTGTATGTATATTCAATTGTTCCTCATGTACTCTGCTGCTCATTTATTGCTCTGTGGAGCTTTTCTCCCCGGGCCTCCACTGAAAAAAGACCTGTGTCCAGTTGGGATGTCCTGGTAAACAAAAGTAAATAAATAAATAAATAAATATTATTTGAATGGACACAATGAGTAGCTTGAACCTCTTTTTTATATACATTAGTATCAAACTCATTTCCTTGGACCATAATAATGATATCTGAAAATTTAACCTTACTATCCAAAGAATTCAAATCATACTCCAAAAAGTTGGTTTTAGTTTGGAGCTACTCAACAGACTCTTTTAAACCAATGGCATCAGCAGTCCAAATGAGAAAAACATCATCAACAAAACTTTTAAAATATACTAGATTTTCATTCTTAAACAGATGTGTAGCATCTACTTTAAAGATGTAATTCTCTTCCCATCTAGACAAGACCAGATTTGCATAAGTATTTGTGACTGGAGTTCCCATGGCTACTCCAAGTCATTGATGAAAAAGCTATTTCTTATAGATAAAAACATTATTGTTAAATACTACATCCAGCATTAAACACAACAATTCTATTTTAGTCAACAATTAATCCCAGTAACCAGCGTAACCAAACCAAATAAAAACCAACACTGGTACCAGAAGAGAAACAAGCAAACTAGTTTTAGCGTAAATTATTTATTCAATGCTCTTGTCTATCACACTTCTTCAGAAATACAAATCTTTCTCTCCATTCACATCTTTAAATACTAAAACCAACTCTAACTTTAATTACTTAATCAAATAATAATACAATTAAACAATTATCTTATGTAAAAACAAACTACATTACCCTACTTTTAAAATACAATGTGAATTACATATCCATTATACATATATGTTAAAAACATGTCACAATTTCTACTGATAAAATGCAATACAGTATTATGTTAAATAACCAGTTTTTTGTTAGTCAAAAAAAATTTATGTTTGTCATATGGTTGTTTGTTCGTCTGCTGCTACCAGTGTTGGTTTTTATTTTAATTCTATTTTAGTGTTTGAAAAGCCACTATGTAAACACATACATTCTCTTATATATTCTATACTAAAATCATTAGGTGTAACCGTGTATAAAGAGTTTATATCCATTGTCACTAAAATAAAACTATCTTTCTTATTATTTGTCAGTAATTTATTATCACAATTGCATAGTGTAAGTGGATTCCAGATTCATAAATACATATCATATCATATCATATAAATTTAACAGCCTCAGTACAGGCTCTCTCAGTGTGTGTATTGTAATATTACCATTCATTAAAAACAGCCATTAAATAACTGTTCTTTTTCACCCATGTATCCTTATAAAACATATAAAACGTATATGTAATGCTACCCTTATTGGAAAACTACCCTTATATACTGCTTTTAACATATTATCCAGTTCTTCCATACCAATATTTTCTCCAAGTCCTGCTGCTATGTTGCTCCGTAACAGTAAATGACTTGACTTCCCACTAAATAGTCCTAATTCTCCCACTATTAGAATACATCCTATCTACAAATTCATCTACTGCCAAAATTATCTGTTTTTTTCATAACATAATTTACCATTCCTGTTTACAATAGCCAACAGCATACACTCACTGCCTTCGACATCCATCTCCTATTTATCTAGGTAAGGATTCGCATCCTCTTGTTTTCCTCTTAAGTAATAAACATTTCTTTAATAAATGTTAACACTATCTATATTTAATTCATAGATTTATCTTTCTTTTCTTAGACAACCCATTTTATTTTGTCCCAGCAGATGATCAAAATCACAAAGAAACAATTTTTCCTCCTCATATTATGCCATTTATTCTCTATATGCAAACACCCCCCTCATATCTGTCCTGATATGCAAGCCAAGCCAAAACAATTTACACAAATGATAAAAAGTGTGCATACACATACCGCTCAAAAAATCCAGAATTTTGCAGAATGTCCAGATTTTTGCCTCACATTTTTTACCTGTTCCTCATAAAATGTTTGGTTTTCTGGGAAATTACTGAGGATTAAAGTCAGTAAATATTGGCATAGATTTGAGTTTCAAATATCATATCCTTCAAAAATGTATTTTAATACAAATCCTGTTATTCTAGCAACTTTCTATGTTTATAATAGCAATACTTAAAATGTGTCCTTATTTTTTGGGTCTTTAAAATATTAAGAATAAAGATAACTGTTCAGAATCTTGGATCATGGCTGCAGCTAACCTACCAAAACTTAGCAATAATAAATAAAGTCCTCTTTCCGGAACAATATAGTTTAGGATTTAAGAAGATTTTTATTCAACTATGGCCAAGCATTCTTATCTGATGCCAAATGACAATTGAGTTATCCTTCTTCAACACTCCCCTTTATACCAGACCATAATCAAAATAAGACCCCTTTACAAATCTCTCCATATGTTATTGTCCCTTCTCCAACTCTACTTTTCTCTTTTAGATACATTCACACATACAATACTACTAAAGACCTGCATATATACAATAAAATACTTTCCAAGTTAAAATTCCATATCCTACACTCACTCACCCATATCAAACTTTTATCTGACATCCATCCCAACCCAGGCCCTACAACCACAATGCACTATAACCCACCACCCCCAATAGCCTCAAATAGTATATTCCACTGTACACCCACTCTGCCTCTAAAATAATCAAAATCTGACCTTCTCATTATGAATGTCAACCTCAGCAGCCTCCTTAACAAAATCTATGAATTCCATGCAGCTGTTGTCCCCTACTCCCCAGACATAGCCATTATAACAGAAACCTGGCTTAAACCCCATATTAAATCTGAAGAAATACTCCCTCAAGGATACAGTGTGTTTAGAGAAGATGGATTACTTAAATGTTGTGGGGGCATGGTTATCATGTTTAAAGACAACCTCAAGGTAGTTCAGCTTAACTCCAACCCACGTAAATTACCTAATTCAAAAACAATAACTGCTAGGCTGAATTTAAACAAACAAAAATCTATTATCATTATAGCATTATTATATTTCTTAACCCACTGGACATGCTCCTGTTCACCCCCAGACTAACCACTTTTTCTATACTATATTCCTGCTTGTATGCTTTTTAACTGGCTCTCATAGCCATCCTGGCAATGATAACGCCTATTAATTCGATATTTATTTGGTATCTCCTTAGTCATTTCTGCCTACAAAAAAAAAATATATATATATATATATATATATATATATATATATATATATATATATATGGATTCACTTTATAACCTCGTATTACTGAAATGTCGAATTTCAGTATCTCGAGACTATAAAACCGAATCCACAAAACACCGACACAAAAAAACGCGAAAGTCAAAACACCGAAAAAACCGCACACACAATACTACACATACACCACAACACCCACATCACAACAAAAACAAACAAAACTACAAACATACATAACTCATACACACATACACCCCCCACCCCCCCTACTAATATATACTAACTCCGAGATCGCACAAACACAAAACAGAAGCAGACTCACACACGCACATTCTCAGACCCCTCACACACACATCAAACACATCAGCACACTCACACACACTCTAACTCCCACTCACAACCCTTAGAAAACACTTACCTGACATAACACCTACATCCACACACGGCACCGCGCACCATCAAAACACAATCCCGGACATTACGCAGCATAAGGTCATAACTGCGAATTCGACATATATTTGAATTTGCGATTATGGGCTTTTGCTATTTTTAACATTTGGCTTTATAGCCTCGAGATACTTAAATTCGACATTTCAGTAATTCGAGGTTATAAAGTGAATCTATATATATATATATATATATATATATATATATATATATATATATATATATATATATGTGTGTGTGTGTGTGTGTGTGTAATGATCAAAAGTGCTAGCTATTATTTGTACTATAATTCATCTTATTTCCTTAGAACCAAGTTTTATTGTATCTGATGCATTTTAAGATCTTTTTGTATAAAAGATAGCGTTCAAAAGACATACGTAGAATCGGCGTGCCTTTGTTGAAGGTTGGGTGTCGGGCTGGCACTTTGGCACCTGTAAAAAAAATCTACTGCCAATCATTAGTGGACCAGAGTTCTGCTGTGGTGACCCCTAACTGGGAAGAGCTGAAAGAACATGCTGTTTTACTGTGCGGTATGTACTGGAGCTTTTCTCCTCGGGTCTCCGCTGAAAATGGGCTTTTTTGCCCAGTCGGACAATTACCCGGTAAACAAATGTAAATAAATAAAATAAATAAATAAAAATAAATAATATCAATCCAGGGGAAGGTACCTGCCTTGGTAGAAATGGTTTGGTTGGAGAAAAACTTAAGATACCATTTGTATAGCCAATGGGAAGGGGTTGTACTTGGTATCTCCATGTTCTGCTGAAGTTACAAAGTCTTGTATCATTTCTCATTTTAACAGTGTTAACTATCACTCATAAAACGTATATAGCAGAATTGATAAACCACCCCATTAACACAACTTAAAGGAGCGAAAATTAAAAAAAATAAAAATAAAACTGGACAAATAAGGCAAAATTCAATAAGAACGTAAACATTTCACTCTCAGGCTTCCTCAGGGCCATCTCAAAAGTACACTGCAGTGTTAAGTGTATGATAAAGGTTTATTATAAATATATATACGATATATGCATGCAGCTGAGCCAGCTTGTATGGAGGTCATAGTTTTAGATTCTGCTCTGCCCTCTTTTATGGGGCTCATGCTGCTGAAAACATGTAGTGAAACTAAAAATCCAGTCCTGCTGAAAGTATGCAGGTATGCAGGGAATTCCAATCCAGGTATAATCTAAAATGCAACAGGCAAGACACACAAATGCAAACAGATCTTGCTGGCTCTTTTCCATAGAGTGTGGTAGTTATAATCCCCTTCTGATCTTTTTGTATGAAGTGGAAATAGCCTCTAAGTACACTTGAGACCTTTAGTAGACTTCCTTAACTTTGAAATAAGTAGTTTTTATAGAGTGTATAAGAAACTATATTTTATATAGCATTTGAACATGCATGGAAATGCAAGAAACACAAAGGCAAACAGATCTTAGTTCATAGGTTCATAGGTAGGTACTAGGCTATTGGCCCTAGGGCCTATATAAGCCTAGCCAAAGGTACCCTGGCTTTCACCACCCAAGAAAATTATTTTCCTGTGCCACTGTCGAGCAGAGCCACAGAAGTGATCCCCGGGGTGAATTTCCTATCTCCCATCCAATCATCAAGATTTTTCTTGAAGAGTGCCAATGAGGAGCTTTGTTTGATATAGATAGGTAGTTTGTTCCAGAGTATGGGAAGTCTCTGGGACAGGAATCTATCCTTCCAGCATGTTCTGTTTATTGTGGTGATGAGGTTTAGGTCACTAGAGCGTGTAGCTTGTAGGGATTGGGATTTCTTTAAGTGGAGCATGTCTAAAAGCTCTGGGTTTGACATAGCTTTGTGTGTTAGGCAGAGATCGCCTCTGAGTAGGCGATATGCAACGAAGTAAAGCTGCAGTTTTTTGAGACGGTCTGCGTAGGGCATCTCTTTGAGGCCGGTAATCCTCTTTGTGAGGTATTTCTGTGGCCTTTCCAGTTGTTGTAGATGTCTTGTGAGGTACATACCAAAAGGGGCATTGTACTCTATAATGGGTCTAATGAGGGACGAGTGGAGGGGAACAATGACCTCTTTTTTCCTGGATGAGAAACCTTTTGTGATGAGGTGTGCCACGTAGAAGGATTTCCTGACCACTGTGGCGATGTGATTATCAAAGGAGAGACTACTGTCCACCTGTGTCCCAAGGTCTCTTATCACACTTTTGTTGTTAAGTAGACTACCACCTATGTGGTAGTTCATGGGTACTGAGTTTTTACCAAAAGGAATGACAATGCACTTTTTTGGCATTGAGCTTGAGGCCATGGCTTTGACACCAGGCATCTGTCTCAGCAAGGCCCTTTTGTAGGATGTCCACATCTTTTGGAGTTTTGATTATGGCTCCTAGTTTGCAATCATCTGCGAACTTCGTTAGCCAAAGACCTTCTGTGTTGGCCTGTACTTCAGAGAAGTAGATACCAAACAGGAGAGGACCCAGGACAGAACCCTGTGGTACTCCACTTGTCACTGGTCTGAAGCTGGATTTGGAGTCTGCTACTTTCACAGTGTGAGTTCTGTCAGTGAGCCAGTTGGCAACCTATCTTGTGACACAGGGATTTATACCTAGATTAGTGAGTTTATCTATAATTCCAGAGTGGAGAATGGTGTCAAAAGCCTTGGAGAGATCTAGATAGGCTGTGTGAACCACCTTACCCTCATCTACGGCTTTGGTGACTGCTTCAAAGAAATCTATCAGGTTTAGGAGACATGATCTGCCTTTTACAAACCCAAACTGGGTGGGGTCCTGAGTTTGGAGATTACCAATGTCATTGTTTATAAGTTCCATGATGATACGCTCCATAGCCTTGCAGACTAGGCTCATTAGGCTAATGGGGCGGTAGTTTCTGGGGTCTGTGGTGGCTCCCCCTTTGTGGAGTGGGATAACTGTTGCTGTGCACCATTCAGTGGGCACATAGCCTGAGGTGAGGCTATGATTGAACATGGTACTTAGGTGGGGTGCCAGTTCGTTCTGTAGTTCATGTAGAACACAGCCTGGGATGTTGTCAGGTCCCATGGATGGGCCATTTAGGGGATGACAGAGGGGTAAAGTTAGCACCGAACCTATCTGCCAGGATGTTGGCAATATCCGTTGGTTCTGTATATTTAGTGCCATTGTACTGTAACTCAGAGCAGATCTGAGTGTTGCCATTGAGATTCTTGACATAGCTATAGAATGCTTTGTGGTTGTCTTTAGAGTCAGTGGCGATTTTGTTTTCATAACTAGCTTTGGAGGATTTTATGAGGGAGCTCAGCTTCTTACTGAAGCTGACCAGGGAGTTTCTCCAATCATGGGATTTTACTCTTTTTTGCAACAGTTTCTTTCTTCTGTTGTAGAGTTTGTTTATGGCAGGGGACCATCAGATTGGCTTCCTTTTTTTGGAGGATAGCATCTTGGTTCTGTTAGGGATTGCACGATCCATGCACTCATGTAAGTGCTTATAAAGTGCATTTGTGTAGGATTCAGCAGTCATACCTCTATTGTCCATCAGCATTGGTGTCGTGAAGTTTGCCACTTCTGTCTTAAGAAGTGTGAAGTTGGCTTTGGAGAAATTTTTTACTGTGGTTTCCCTAATGGGGGGTGGGGGAGGGATGTGGATGTCTAGGGTGATTAGCTTATGGCTGGATCTGACCAATGAGGAATTGACCTCTGGTGTGGAGCACCAGTTGCCCATGTTGGTAATAACCAGGTCTAGGATATTGCTGCCCCTGGTGGGGGTGTGGATAAGTTGATCCATGGCATTGGAATTTATGAATTCCAGAAAACGTTGAGCACAAGAGTTGGCACATGAGTATTTTTCCCAGTTAATGATAGGGTAGTTGAAATCGCCCATTATTAGGGTGTTAGGTTCTACCCTTATATTTTCCAGTGTATTAAGAAATGAGGAGTGGGAATCCTGGGGCATGGTGGGGGATCTGTAGCAAGCTACAATTTGGATTGTGGTCTTGCCCAGAGTTAGTTGCACTTGGATAATCTCGGATGCATTATGCTGAGCAACTAGCCTGGAGGTGAGGATATCCTTAATGAATATGGACACACCTCTGCCTTTAGTGTTTCGGTCCAGGTTAGGTGGCCAAAAGGTGTGGTATGAATTATAGCCTGGTAATGCAGGGGTACCCTCTGGAGCCTTGAACCAGGTCTCTGTCACTGCACAGATGTCGATGTTCTCCATTTTAAGGAGTGCCTCGAGAGAGTGCATTTTGAAGGCTCTTTCCCAGAGAGTGGGGGTTGGGTGGGATAATTATCACCTTCAGAACTTTTTGTTGATGTGAGAATGGCTATTAATCAAACCTGAGACCTTTTGTCTATATATTTGAAAAAACCTTTTACATGAGTATAGGAAAATATATATATAACATTTTGAAGCACTATTCCAGAGCATCCTGTTGTATAACACAGTTTAAAAAACTTTTAAAATATTCTGAAACATAAAACAGATGAAAGAAGTAAATAGTGTGGGAAGAAATAGCCAGGGAATTATGGCTAGGCTTGTATAGGCCCTAGGGCCTATAACCTAATACCAACCTATGAACCTATGAGTCAGATAATTCAGTATTATATATGGACTTAAATTAGGCATACAATAACCTATAAAAATACTGTGTAAAAATGTAGTGAAAGCTGTGCATATAAAGTCCACAAACAGACAGTTAAACAGGCTTGGGAAGTATTGCAAAAACAATCCATGAACCAGAATTGTCATCTAAGTCTATAGTAATGTGAGACAGTTGGTTTTAAATATTTAGTCCATGCATGAATGTCCTTAATCTGACAGCAAAGTTAGCAGAAGGCTTAATTGTGGAGCTTTCTTATGGCAAAGATGTATTTGAGTGAACAGCTGTAGTACATTCCTAGTGCCTTGTGGGCATTGAGTTTTATCTACCATTTTATCTCCATTATTTCAAACAGAGCATTTATGTTGCCTTCAAGTGGGACCCTCTCTAAGATGTCCAGAATGTGGAGCTTGAAGCCATTATGTTCAGGGAAGTCTATGCAATGTTTCACCAATGGATTTGTAAGTCCTTTAAGCCTTAAGTTAGTGACATGATTTGTAACTCTTCTTTTGAATTTATCGATTGTCTTTCACATATAAAAGTCATTGCAGATATTACAATGGGCTCTGTACATCACAAACTCATTATTATAATCACCTGTTAAGGTGCTGCACATTCTTTTCTTTTTTTTAGTATAGGGCAGTCAAAGTGATTTGAGTTTCTGAGGAATTGTTAGAAGCCACAATTAGGAGGTCCACAACCACAAGTACCACTGTCAGAGATATCAGGTTTGTCTTTGACTTGTTGCCAATCCCTCACACTTTGGATTTTTTGAAAACAAAGGTGAGTTCAGGCCCCAGGATTTTTTCCACATGCTTGTTATCTGTTATAAGGCCCAAATTATCAATGATCACATTCCTGATTTCCTCATAGTCTTTACTGAAAGTCTAGGCCATAATTTGTTTTTTGTCTTCCTGTCATGGTCTCTGTAGAGGTTGTTGTCCTGTCTAATGAGCCTTCCTAACAGATCAGGTAGGGCTGGATCATTGTTTTGTTTTAGGACTCTAACTGGATATAAGATTATTCTTAACATGCTGTCACTGTATCCCCTAGCATGGAAGTCTCTTTTTAGGTTCGGCGGTTGGTGGTGAAACCAATGGTTTCTTTTGACACTCTGGTCAGCCTCATCCCTTGGAACTTGATTATATTCCTCTTCATGATCTGCAGGTACATGTTGCTATTATGTAAAAGCATATTGACCTTTGTAGGTGTTCCATACAAGTTATTGCTAAGGGTTCCCCTGTTGTGGCCTTGGAGATAGTTATGTCCAAGATGTTGACTGAGGTTTTATTTCAGCAGGCTGTAAATCCGAGGAATCCAGTGGTACTTTTGATATAGTTATAAAATTCTTACAAATGCTTTTCACCCCCCCTCCCATCATGATGTAAATGTCATTATTAAACCACAAATAACACTTTATCAACTCCTGAAGGATACTATTGCAATTTAAATTATTCTCTCACTTTCCAAGTACCACATTAGCTAGGCTAGGGGCCGTGAATGTCCTCACAGATATCCCAAGGAACTGCCTGTAGTAGCTGTGATTAACACAGACATTGGCGATCCTTATGACTAGATCTAGTAGTTTTCTGAGTATTTCTGTTTCATCAGGCATGACCACTCTTCCTTATGGTAGGCTTCTATGACTGCTTGTACACAATAACCATGTAATCATGTGGAAGAGTTATGTACAGTGCTTTCACTCTGATGGTGACAAAAATTGTGTTGTTACTGAGAGAGATATTACATATTTAAATCAGAAAATAAAGTGTGCCAAATATAAATGACCTGCTGCTCTCAGCAAGGGGCTTGGTTTGCACATCTAGGAAGGCAGACATGGCTTCAGGAATTTTTGCACCATTAGCGATCATTGGTCTATATGAAGGGTCCGGCAAGTTATTATAGGGCTTTCATATCCCAGCAAATTTAGGATTTTAAGATGTGGGATAGACAAAATGTTAAATAATCTTACATTTAACAGATCTCTTTGTAATCGTTAATAAGGAATACATTTGATAAATGTAGTATTTTCCTATCCATAACATCTAGCAACACTCACACCTCTCATGTCCATTCCATATATGTCTATTATAAGTCACAGATTGAATATCATAAACAGTATGGCATTTACTTTCAAAGTAAGGGCATAAGTCCTCTCGAACAACTTCAGCACTACAAAACAACACAGATGATTTTATTCTGCTTTGAAAATTCTGAATAAATTTGAACCAAAAAACAGCGAAAAGTAGAGTTGACCACAATAAAGGCAATAATAGCTAGCGCTTTCTTCCACTTTTATTATCCGTGAACTTCTTCAGAAAAAGACAACAAGCCCCCTCTTGCCTGTGTCTTTTATAAAATACATACAGGATATGATGTCATAAATTAATTCTTTCAATAAATAATGCAACAGTTTTTTTAAAAATGTATATAATATGTTAATCAACTTAAAATGTCATAAACAATATATGATATATTTTGCTTCCACACATGATTCCTTATGTTACACATAACCATCTTTTGGTTATATTCCCATTGTAAAACCAAAACAATAATATACATGTTTTTAGTAAGCTTTAAGTGGAGACATCCCTCACACTTGTAAAGCAAACCAGTGAATTATCCTACTGTCATTGACCAGTTAGTTTTTAATCAAATGTAAAACAATGCTATTGAGTATATAGACTACTAAAATGTTTGTCCACAAAAGTTCCTGTGAAGCATATTTATATGCATTTATGCAATAATGAATCCATCGCTGTTTGAACACCACAGAAATGTTCAACTGTCGCATGTCACTGAACCTGATATCACATAACACTAACTAAAACCATTCCTACATACACACACGCGCGCACATACACACACACACACACACACCCACGTGTGTATGCACACACTCTCACACACACACACACATACACACACACACACACACACACACACCCACACACACACAAACACACACATATATATATACACATACACACACACACACACACACACACACACACACACACACACATGCGCACACTCACTCACACAACCTCACACTCACGCACACAAATATATAACACACACACACACACACACACACACACACACACACATATACATGTACTTGTTCACCACTACTTGGAAAACACACTCTCACTCTTCACACAACACTCCCACCCTCTATGCTGATAGGTGTGTGCGCACCTCCCTGCTCCATGTGCCCGCACAAACATACTCCGTAGCTTGTATGAACGTGAATATCTAATTCACTCTTCCATCCTATGCCACCTAGGAGTTGTCACTACTAATACTAAAAGTACTTGTGTCCTAAAACTATCTGTATAACAAAAAACATTTCATGTTGATTGCCTCATTTAAACCTGGTGGAGAATCTGCTCCCAAAATCAATTGCCATAATGTCTCTTTTTGCTCTAATCTATTGTTGAGGTCACCCATAAATAAACCTTTTTCAACTTGGTCCAGTACAAAAAATTCAAACTTCTTGAATTCCTCACAAACTAGGGCATGTCTTGCTAATGAATGTTTTTTGTTATACAGATAGTTTTTTCACAAGATAGGTTTTAGGTTAGTTTTTAGTAATAGTATAGAGATATACACACACACATACACTCATCACATAGTTGTGTAATAGTAATCATGTGCCAACATGTTCACAACCAAAGTTAGGTACAACGCACAAGCAGTGTCACATGGTCCATATTTGTAGTTTATATATAGATTGGTATTGAACCATTAAACTGGCATTTTTGGATAGATGGGAACGAGACAACAGCCAGTTATGAGTGTATATCATATTTGGACACAAGTACTTTTAGTATTAGTAGTGACAACTCCTAGGTGGCATAGGATGGAAGAGTGAATTAGATATTCACGTTCATACAAGCTACGGAGTATGTTTGTGCAGGCACATGGAGCAGGGAGGTGCGCACACACCTATCAGCATAGAGGGTGGGAGTGTTGTGTGAAGAGTGAGAGTGTGTTTTCCAAGTAGTGGTGAACAAGTACATGTATATGTGTGTGTGTGTGTGTGTGTGTGTGTGTGTGTGTGTGTGTGTGTGTTATATATTTGTGTGCGTGAGTGTGAGGTTGTGTGAGTGAGTGTGCGCATGTGTGTGTGTGTGTGTGTGTGTGTGTGTGTGTGTGTGTGTGTGTGTGTGTGTGTGTATGTGTATATATATGTGTGTGTTTGTGTGTGCGTGTGTGTGTGGGTGTGTGTGTATGTGTATGTGTGTGTGTGTGAGAGTGTGTGCATACACACGTGGGTGTGTGTGTGTGTGTGTGTGTGTATGTGCGCGCGTGTGTGTATGTAGGAATGGTTTTAGTTAGTGTTATGTGATATCAGGTTCAGTGACATGCGACAGTTGAACACTTCTGTGGTGTTCAAACAGCGATGGATTCATTATTGCATAAATGCATATAAATATGCTTCACAGGAACTTTTGTGGCAAACATTTTAGTAGTCTATATACTCAATAGCATTGTTTTACATTTGATTAAAAACTAACTGGTCAATGACAGTAGGATAATTCACTGGTTTGCTTTACAAGTGTGAGGGATGTCTCCACTTAAAGCTTACTAAAAACATGTATATTATTGTTTTGGTTTTACAATGGGAATATAACCAAAAGATGGTTATGTGTAACATAAGGAATCATGTGTGGAAGCAAAATATATCATATATTGTTTATGACATTTTAAGTTGATTAACATATTATATACATTTTTAAAAAAACTGTTGCATTATTTATTGAAAGAATTAATTTATGACATCATATCCTGTATGTATTTTATAAAAGACACAGGCAAGAGGGGGCTTGTTGTCTTTTTCTGAAGAAGTTCACGGATAATAAAAGTGGAAGAAAGTGCTAGCTATTATTGCCTTTATTGTGGTCAACTCTACTCTTCGCTGTTTTTTGGTTCAAATTTATTCAGTTTTTCGGTCTGGTCCGAGTTTCAGTGTTTTTGGTGCTTTGAAAATTCTTCAGGACAATCACAGTCATGCCAAGAAAATATTTCTTTTTTGCTTTTATCATACATAGCAAGACATATTTCAGTCAAATCAAAAACCTCAGCTGTCACGTAAATAAAATTTGCTATGCCAAAATTAATTAAGACTATGGCACCCTGCTTACCCCATGGCAGAGAGGAATTAAGTCCTGATTGCTACCCAGACAATCTGTGTTTGATTATTAGTACTGGTAGTGGTACTGGAGGAGACAGACTGAGGAGAATGATGGTGAGCAGTCAGGGTTGGCTCACCCATCCTAGGGGAAGAGAGTTGGCTCTTGTTTGCTGTTGGATGACACCTAGATAGAGCACTAGGTGTTATGCCTACAACTAATGGGCCTGTTGAGCTCACACTACCCAGGAGTGTTAAATGTACTAAAACAAAAGAAGATATGTGTTTGTAGGCACATGTGCTTCTTGTGATTGTCAGATATAGTTAAGATCTACAGAGCTGCTGTGGGGGTACTAGCTCCAGATGTTGAGACTAGATCATACACATTAATTGCCCTGCTCCCACCATCCAATTCATGCCTGTCACAGGAAAATGGAGATGATGAGCCCAAACCAGGTAACAAATGGAATTGAGGGGTTTCACCTTGGGAGAGGGTTGGCATGGTTCCCGTTCTGATTTGAGCTTGGTGGTGGGTGCCTAACGACAAGAAATGAATGGGTCACAGGGCTCTTGCCCTGTCCTGGAAAGGGCTCAGAATAGAGTTTTTGGGTTGTGGACTCATGAGCTTTCCCAATGGCCCAGGTCCTGTACCTCAGTAGAGGAATAAATGGGTCAATTGGGTGCAGGTATTGGTGCTATTGGGTCATTGCTATTACTAAATTAGCATATGTATTAGCGACTGATGTTCCCATCGCTACACCAGTTAATTGCAAATAAAACTGTTAAACAAGAAGGCATTAGTAGTTAACTGGTGTAGCAATGGGAACATTGGTCGCTAATACATATGCTAATATAGTTCTTCACCAGTGGGAAACAAAGTATATATGTAGTGATTTCAACAGTCTAAATAGTAATGTTTGTTTTTATCACTGATTTGTAGATGATTGCTTCCTTATTTGGAAGGGATTACCTAGTGAATTGTGTAATTATGTGAACTATTTGAATAGTACAACTAGCTTTTTGAAGTTTAAAATGGAGTACTCGGAAAGTATCGTTACATTTCTAGACTTACAGGTAGAGTTGAAAGAGGGTATAATACATACCAGTATACATAAAAAGGATGTACATGCTGGTAGATATATACATAAGAGTAGTATGCATGCCCCTCATGTTTTTAAGGGGATAGTAACAGCACAATTCAGTAGAGCCAGTCGGCTAAATACTGATGATTCCGTTTTCTTGAAACAACTTTAGGAAATTAAAACAGAATTTTTTGAATAGTGGTTATGACCCTAAACTAGTTTTAGAGTTGAGGGATAAGACTATAAGGGATAGAGCGACGTTGCTGAGACCTATTTTTGCAGTGGCTGAAGAGTCCAATATGGATTCGGGGAATGATTTAGTGGATACAGCTAGAATTAGGTTTGTAACAACTTTTAATGCCAGAACCCAGTCAGTCAAACACATCATAGAGAAAAACTGGGTTATTTTGATGGCATCCCCAGACGTCAAAAATGTATTGGAATCTAGACCTTATTTTTCATATAGAAATGTGAAAACTTTGAAAAACAAATTGTGTTATATGGATTTTACTTGTAGACGTACTCTTCAAACTAATATGAGGATTGGTAAGTTTAGTTGTTTGGTTTGTACATGTTGTGCTGATGTTTTTGGTAAAGGCAGTGAGACCTTTGTTCACCCTATTACCAAAGGAATGTATAACTTTACAGCTAGTCGTGCTAGCGTGAATGTGGTCTATTTAGCTACTTGTACCCAGTGTCCCTCGTTTTACATGGGCAAAACTACAAGAAGATTAAAAGAATGCATTATAGAACACAAATCCGAAATTAGAAGGAATAATGAAAATAATGCGTTAATGTAAACATATTAATATTAATGGTGGCACTCATAAGTTTAAATTTAGGGTGATAGATATGGTCCATACAACTATGAGAGGTGGTGATATCAACAACTGCTGCTGACCATTTGCCTAGCCTCAATACTGCCGTAACTTTGAAACCAGTTTTAGTTAAGCTACAACACAGTAAATTTTGAAGCTTTTAATTTCATTGCTTCTGTATTTGTACACATTTGTATATATGTACATAATTTTCTTATATGTATCATGGATATTATATGTCTCATATTTTATAATTGTTATAAGTGGCCTTTACAGGTTATTTTATGTTTTACCACCACACGGTTGGCTGGCTTTGATCATGTGATGAGTTTGGCTCTTATTTAAATTTGAATGCTTTGATAGTTGAAATCTATTAATATTGAAGAAGGGTGCAGAACCAAAAGCTTTACTGTTTTTTACATTAAAGTTTTTTCTTGACTTTGGCAATTTTCTCAGGTTCTGTATGGGTGGTACCATGTACTATAAGTTTGGCACACAGCTGGGCATTCCCTCTTAGGTTTCGGATGTAGCTAAAGAATGCCTTATAATTGTATTTAGCTAGGGATGCTAATTTAGACTCATAGCTAGCCTTAGAAGACTTAACAAGATATCTGATTTGCTTGTTCAAGCTGTGGAGGGTATTCTTCCTCTGTTGAGCTAGTTCCCTTCTGTTCTTAGATATCAGTTTCTTTCTTTTGTTGTATAACTTATTTATACTTTCAGTCCACCAGGGTGGCTTGTTCTTTCGGGTAGACCTGGTTTTGTTCCTGTTAGGTACAGCTGAGTCAATGCGTTTGTGACTATATAAGGCAAAAGTGTATTCCTCTGCATAGGAGTCATTATTGCCTATGTTGACAGGGAGTTTGAAACTTTTTATATCAACACTTAGTAGGCAATAGTTTGCTCTGGAGAATTTTTTTCAGTTTTTCTTTACTCCTGTGAGGGTGTTAATCTTTACTTCAAATGAGACAGATTTATGGTCTGACCTTACCAGGGAGGGCAACACACAGATGTAGTGCAGTGACCTCCAGTGTTGGTGAGCACTAGGTCCAAGACATTTGACCCCTTTGTGGGGGTGTGGACCAACTGTTCCTGGGCATTTGAATTAATAAAGTCCAGGAACCTCTTAGCGATCATTTTAGTGCTCGTGTAAGTCATCTAATCAATGGAAGGATAGTTGAAATCTTTCATGATTAAGCTGTTTGGCTGTATGCTGAGTGACTCTAGCAAGTCCAGGTAGGAGGTGTACTTCTCCTGGTTCATGACAGGGGACCTGTAGCTAGCGATGATGTGGAAGGTTAATTTTCCATATAGTTAATTGGACCCGGAGAAGCTCTAGACAGTCATACTGTTTCACTAGTCTGAAGGTGCATTTGGCTTCTCTCAGGATCTCTGATGTACTATATGTTACATCTATATCTTCTGCTGCAATATCTCCAAGAGAAATGATCACATCCACATTAGTGGACAGTGGACAGCATTTGTCCTTAGCCTCATTCCATAATAGCTTACTACCATCCTTTGACTTATTTTCCAACATCAATTGCATCAAAAATGTATCATCCAAGTCAGCATTTGATAAAGAAGTAATTTGCAGTATCTACCTGTCCTCTCAGCTTCACACTTCCAATTTACAATCCCTCTTTAACAATCGTATTGCTACAGGCACAGTCATCTACCACTCTCAAAAGGAATACTGTCATTTTTATACTGTCCTATTCAAGTTAGCCCTAGTCAGTATGCATAGCAGCTGCAGTTTCCCCTTGGGTCATGACAACATAGAAATAAAAAAATGAATGCTAATGTTGTTGTTGTGTCTTTCGGCTTTTAGGGGTCGCCACAGCGGAACTCCAGTCCGCTAATGATTGTCAGTAGATTTGTACGTGTCGAGTTGCCAGCTCTGATGTAAACCTATTCACGTATGTCTCAACGCAGAAGACGCTCTAGCTGGGAATTGAACCGGACAGCGTCTTACTGTGAGGCGACAACGCTACCGCAGCAATACAAAGTATTATACAACTATCACTGGTACCTTAATAATGGTTTAAAAAACACAATACATTTAACACATTTTAATGAACCACATTTTGCCTCCCACAAATAACTGATTGACAGTGATTCTCAGAATAGCACCATTAAAAAAATAATAAGTTAAGATTTTTTTCTTTATTAACCAGATAAGCTCATTAGACAAAGAAGTGATCAGAAAACACTGTTTCTAACTGACTGCCAGAACTGCACATTTTATAAATAATAGTAGATGGAATTAAACCCATAACTATAGGGATAAGCCTTGTTGGCTGCCTGTATCATTACAGCTCTACACACTGCATAGTTAGGCTAGCATTATTATTCATACTTTTGAAGCTCTATAATAACATAGTTTACCTGCCTATGAAGGTAGACTGAGAGTAATATGGTGTAATGGCCATTGGATGTTGTATTCACTAATGAAAAGTAGTTTTGTAATTTAGTTTCTTTCTTTGAAGTATTGCTTTATGGAAAAGTATTTTAATTAAGTGCCACAAGCAAAATTGTGTGTTGTGTTAAACCTGTAACAAAACTTTATTTGGGCTGAGTGTTCATGATACTTAAATCCCTGGTTATTTCTACCACACATCACAAAACTGTGTGTGTGTGTGTGTGTGTGTGTGTGTGTGTGTGTGTGTGTGTGTGTGTGTGTGTGAAGCCTGTTCTCCAAAGGTAGTATCATTTACAGTTTATTGAATACAGATTGTTTTTTTACTGAACAGGTTATGATACAGAATTAGGACACTCATCATAACTTCAGAATATGTACCAATTTATGTCATTTTTAAAAAGAGACAACCGAGATACTCGCTAGTTTGTTAAAATGTTTGTTTCCAGCAGATTTGCCACCCTCTCTTTTCAAGAATTTAACAAATCTTGAGACAAACTACTGTTTTAAGTGACTTAACATCTAAAATAATTTCTGGAATTTCTTGTACATATGTAACAGATGTGTCATCAGCTAGTACCTGGAAATCGTTCTTAGAATTATAATTAAAAATATACTGGCTAATTAATGAAACAAATCTGACATAGTTACATCTAAAGCATATACGTAATATACATACCTCAGTTGTACTTAAGAATACTACAAAAATAATAGATGATGATAAATGAATGCACTCCTTTTTTAGTTAATATAGTACTCTCTATATATATGTATTAACTGTATAAGGTATGATGCTGCAGTAGAATAAATTGCTAATCAGGACTGCAAAAAGTTTAATTGCATACACAATTCTTGCAAAAAGTCACATGCCTGTGTTAGATTAGATCCCAGTGTTAATGCTGGCTCCCTTTTTGGAGAATATGCTGCTTACACTCATTAAACTGAGAGGACAGTTCTTGCTTAAAAGATTGAAAGTCCTGAGACAGGTCTGTAATGCTGCTCACAATTAAATGTGTTTCAATACTGTAGTGATTCTAATTATGTTGAGATGGCATAGACATGTTTGGCAGCATTTCTGCGAAGGTAATAGAACAATTGTTACCAGTGTCCATCGTTTGTAAAAGAAATAATTTAACAGAGTCATTTTGCCCTTTCTAGTAATCTTGAAAGGTATCTGTAAATGAAATTTTTTGAAATAAAGTGAATGGAAAAAATTTCACTTAAACAGTAAAGTTTTAATACTTGATCTCAGGAACAGCATCAAAGAACGTTAGCTAAGCCTTGACTGGAATCAGAAACCTCAGCTCATTCTTCCTTGATTTCTGTGGCTAAACTTTAGATAGTTGCACTAATCTGGGGAATTACATGGGTTCATACCCACCTGATTCAACTTGATCATAAGAGAAATGATGCACAGGTTAGGAGTTGAGGTCACCTAGCATTGTCCCCAAATCATTTGTGCACATCTACCATTTCTCAACTTTGATGTGTCATAGACATTTGACACACCTGAGC